>NC_087165.1:10243511-10271011 GCF_035594125.1 Scylla paramamosain | reverse complement strand
GAAGAAAAGCCAGGTAGAAGGACAGGAAAGAAAGAAGGAAAGAGAGGAATTAACACAACCCCTAGATGTCAAAATTCCTGATGAGAAGTAACGTAGGAAAATAACATAGCAAAGAAGATAAATCACGTAGAAGGAGATGACAGGAAAAAGAAAGAAAAAAAAACTTAGTATCAGAATTTCCACATACTTGAATTATTAGAAGGAAGTTATGAAAGCAGATGGTAATAAAACGCGTAGCAGCAATATACAGCTTGACAAAAATACAAATATATAGTAATACGATGGGCCTTGTGAGGAGGAGGAACCGTCGCTATACTGAGATGGTTGCTGAGTGTTGTGCAGTGTTGTAGATATTAAAAAAGAGATAGTTTGAACGCGTATTTCTTAACTCTCTTTTACTAGATATCGTCTGGCTTTTTATATTGCTGCTGGTGCCACTACTACTACTTCTACTACTACTACTACTACTACTACTACTACTACTACTACTACTACTACTACTACTACTACTACACAAAGAGAGAGAGAGAGAGAGAGAGAGAGAGAGAGAGAGAGAGAGAGAGAGAGAGAGAGAGAGAGAGAGAGAGAGAGAGAGAGAGAGAGAGAGAGAGAGAGAGAGAGAGAGAGAGAGAGAGAGAGAGAGAGAGAGAGAGAGAGAGAGAGAGAGAGAGAGAGAGAGAGAGAGAGAGAGAGAGAGAGAGAGAGAGAGAGAGAGAGAGAGAGAGAGAGAGAGAAATGGTGGGGGGGATAAGAGAAAGACTAACAATCATACGGACAGACAGACGTAGAGAGATACAGGGAGGCTTCCTCTAGATAGAGTTACGAAGACTAATGAAGTTCTCAGAGTTGGTAAACAAGACTGTCAAAAGGGAAGGAAAAAGAACAACACCTAATACTTATAGGAGGAAAATTGTATTATTGTCCTTGTATCGTCCTCATCAACAACAGGAAACAATAGGTAGCAACTTCAAAGAAATAATAATGATGATAATAATGTTAATAATTAAAGTAAGGAAATTAGCTTACCAAAAAGGGAAGGAGGGAAGAAAAGGGCGACAGTGATATTAGTAAGAAAAAAATTGTGTTACACGTTCTTCTTCAACTAAAAACAATTAAAGTTACTTGAATAATATCTAAAATAATGCAATAATCGTACTACTACTACTACTACTACTACTACTACTACTACTACTACTACTACTACTACTACTAACAACAACAACAACAACAACAGCATCAACAAAAACAACAACAATAACATTAATATCCCACACAAAGCAGCCCCACGATTCTTTTCACTTCTTTGTCACAAGCGGAGTGAACACCAAAAGTAAAAACTCCTTAATCAACTTTTCTTGGAATAGAGACGAACATTCCTTCCAGCCGCCGCCTTTTAACTAAATGTACGAGAGAGAGAGAGAGAGAGAGAGAGAGAGAGAGAGAGAGAGAGAGAGAGAGAGACTATTGATACAAGCAGTTAGTGTTACGTAATCAGACTGAACTACTACTACTGCTACTACTACTACTACTTCTACTATTACTACATATTGTACTGCTATTACTAACCTAGAAATAAAATGAGACTATTAAAAAAAAAGCAAGAACAATAATTAATAGGAAAGAATTACGTAGACAGAGAAAATGAGGCGAACCAGTAAGCGACAAGAGCACTCCAGCCTAAACATTCAGAAGACAACAGCCGTCTACAGTTACTTACAGACGCTTATTACTTCACCGTCTAATGAGCAAAGTTCTCTTACTAGTGGTGAGGGTAGCAGAGGTGATTATTATTCCGGGGAAACATGATAGGGGTTGTAGTGGTGGTGGTGGTGGTAGCGGTAGTTGTAGTAGTAATAGTAGAGTTAATGGAAGTAAAAATGTAATAAGGAAGATAGATACACACACACACACACACACACACACACACACACACACACGCACACACGCACACACCACCACCACCACCACCACCACCACCACCACCACCACTACCACCATCACCACAAACAACCACGCACAAAAAAAAAAAAATAAAATAAATAAATAAAATAAATAAATCGATAAATAAATAAAATAAAAAAAAACAGTAACAAACAAGAACAAAAACCAATCACCTTAGAAGCAAAACCACTCGGAATGAAAAGAAACGAGCACATGATGGAACCTTATTAAATGACGTTGTCGGAACCGTTAGGCGATCCGATTCCCTTCCAATTACTCATAAAGGTGGATCCGGTACCCCGATGATCGATAGCCGAGTTCCTCCTTCTGCAGTAGTAATAGGTTATGGTTCCAGGTAGGATGCCGTGCCAAACTATCAGCCACGTGGGTTCTGAGATGTGGTGGAAAAGGACAATAGGGGTAAGGGTAGAGAGAGGCGGAGAGGGGGTAAAGGAGTGAGGCACGGCATGGGAAAGATTGTGTATATTCGTAATAACAGTTTAATGTTGTTGTTGTTGTCATTGTTGTTGTTGTTGTTGTTGTTGGGAATGTGTACGTAGTAGTATTAGTAGCAGATTTTGTTGTTGTTGTTGTTGTTGTTGTTGTTTCTATAGTTGTTTTGTTGTGATTGAAGTAAAAAATAGTAGTAGTAGTAGTAGTAGTAGTAGTAGTAGTAGTAGTAGATCTAGGAAGAGAAGATCGCAGACTAAACAAAAAAAAAAAAAAATAGAGAACGAACAAAACGAGAAACAGCAGGAAATTGAAAACATAGACACACACACACAAAAAAAAAAAAGGTGGCAAAGAAGTACCACCAACCAGCAACAGTAGCAATAATAACGTATGCTGTTGCTTGCCCTGCTACTTTTCTGAGCATTAGGAGCTTAGCACACGTCGCTTTTTTGCCGGGGAGGTCAGCAGGTGGAAAGTCTTAAGGGGGAGCGTCGGGACCAACACGGACACCCGTCAACTGTGAAGGGGAGAAGACGAGACGAAGTGCGACCCTCATGTAACCCGCTGCTGGCTCTCTCTCTTCCTCTCCCTCTCTCTCTCGTCCCTACTCCCGTAACCTAGCGAGTCAACCGCACATAATTTAGACAGAGATGGATTTGCATAATTAAATCCACGTATAGGTATTAATATTCGCATTTAATTAATTTCAGGCTGCAGTGTTACGTTGAGGTAAGACTGGTAATTTGCAGGGAATATTCGATTTTTTGGTACTGTTGAGAGAGAGAGAGAGAGAGAGAGAGAGAGAGAGAGAGAGAGAGAGAGAGAGAGAGAGAGAGAGAGAGAGAGAGAAAGTCACGATGCCACAAAATCAAAGTCATATAGCGCCGGCAAGGGTTATGACAGCGCTGCTTCTCCCACTAAGGACCTGTCGTGAGCCAGAACCAAACCTGCAACTCTTGAATGGAGAAATGAAAAATGTACCTCAGAGAGACCCCGCAACCAGAGAGAGAGAGAGAGAGAGAGAGAGAGAGAGAGAGAGAGAGAGAGAGAGAGAGAGAGAGAGAGAGAGAGAGAGAGCCACCCTCCCTTTCCAATTATCACTTTGCATCTATTCCATTCCTCTCTAATTCAATCCATCTCTCACTCACTCTCTCACTCTCCCTATCTCTCTCTCTCTCTCTCTCTCTCTCTCACTCATTCTTTCTCGCTCTATTTCACTCGCCTCCATTGGTTCGTCACTTTCCTTAACCAATATCCGTTTTTTACCACTACATTAAAAAAAAAACCTCTTATCTTTTCTCACCAGCTGCTTTGATTCAACTTTTCTCGTTAAATGTATATACCTACTTGTAAGTGTGTTTGTGTGTGTGTGTGTGTGTGTGTGTGTGTGTGTGTGTGTGTGTGTGTGTGTGTGTGTGTGTGTGTGTGTGTGTGTGTGTGTCTCCTTCATCTGTCAGTCTCTCTTTATCTGTCTGTTATCTCTTCTCCTTGTTTGTCTGTTTCTTTCTACCTCTGCATACCTCCTCTTCTTCAGTCTCTCTTTCTCTCTCTCTCTCTCTCTCTCTCTCTCTCTCTCTCTCTCTCTCTCTCTCTCTCTCTCTCTCTCTCTCTCTCTCTCTCTCTTACATTCCTCTCAACAGCATGTAATAAATGAATCAAGGAATAAAACCTCCGTAGAATTTACCAACTCTTATCCACTTCCCCGTCAGAACACTCACCCAACTTAGCCCCATGAAACACACACACACACAAAAACAAAACAAAAAAAAAAAACAATATCATCATTGTAAACGAAACGGCATCCCTTTCAATAAGACCCAAAAGCATCCACCGGCTAGAGACATTAAGAACAGCCGCACTTGAAAATAGATATCGTAGCAGACTTTCTCAGCTCACGATCATATTTTCTTAGTAGTATGATGCATTTATGAAAACAAGATGGAAGACAACAAAGAGAAATGAGTGAAAGTTGATCCCGCTATGGGCAAGACAGACAAGTGAAGGGGAGAGGGAATGGATGGGAGGGGGAAGGAAAGGAGGAGGAGGAGGAGGAGGAGGAGGAGCCATCACCATGGAAACCTTCACCAATACGGGACCACAGGGGAGTATGGGAAGACAAGGACGACGAAGAAAAGGAGGAGGAGGAAGTGGAGGAAAAGGAGGACAAGGAGGAGAAGGAATATGAAGAGGAGAGGGTAAGCAGACAAACTGGGATGAAAAGATGGAGTTAATGAGCAAGAAAAAATATTATAATTATATGAATGATGATAAAAATGATGATGAATAGGAAGAGGAGAAAGAGAAGGAGAAGAGGGATGGAATTAAATAAAGACCATGATAAAAATAAAGAGGAGTAAGAGGAGGACAAGGAGAATGATAAGAAAGAGAACAACTATAAGGATGATGATGGAGGGAGAAGGAGAACGAAACAGATACGAAAGAAAATAACACGATAACTTTGATAATACGCAGGAATGGGAGAAGGGGAAATGATAGGGGCATAGGAGGAGGAGACTGAAGAATGCAAGAAACACCAAGATTCCGTGCGTGTGTGTGTGTGTGTGTGTGTGTGTGTGTGTGTGTGTGTGTGTGTGTGTGTGTGTGTGTGTGTGTGTGGGACGAAGTTGCGAACAGAGAGCAATGAAACACAGGTGTATCTTTAAAAATGATAATAACCTTTAGGGTACGGCAGCCAAAGTGATGCTACATATTTGATAAGTTTTTGTTTTACTTTGGAAGTGCTTGTGTGTGTTGATTCTGCATCATGTTTATATCATGCTGTCCTCACTTCACACTCGTTTTGTTTGCGTTCCTTGATCAGAAGCAACTACCAACACGCGTCTTCACTACTTCATGTTCCCTCGTCTCTCTCTCTCTCTCTCTCTCTCTCTCTCTCTCTCTCTCTCTCTCTCTCTCTCTCTCTCTCTCTCTCTCTCTCTCTCTCTCCACGCAAAAAGCAGTAAAAGCATCAGTAAAATTACCATACAAGTTGTAACTTTTACCCAGGGAATGATTGCAGCACGGTGATTCTTTTCCATTCCACCAGACTCTTTTAATGGAAACAAGTGAACTGCGCCGAAAGTTATCAATGTCTAATTAGGGGAAGCGATATATTACACTCAATTAGCGGCAATGGGTGCAACACAACAACAAACCAAGACCATCGCTTTTCGTTCTCACCTACTGCGAACAAGAGAGAGAGAGAGAGAGAGAGAGAGAGAGAGAGAGAGAGAGAGAGAGAGAGAGAGAGAGAGAGAGAGAGAGAGAGAGAGAGAGAGAGAGAGAAAGGGAAAAGGAAGTAAAGTAAAGTATAGTGGCTAGGGAAATAGGTCACACATCCCTACGCACACCAAAGGCCTCATTCCATAGGGGCCACGCTCTTGTCCAGTCTTTATTGGGCCCTAGGCAGGTAGGGAGTCCATTTCCAAGGCCACGTGACCTTTTCTAGGGGACGGGAAGAGGGAACGGAGATGTGGTGAGATTTCCACAGCAGCCAATCTCGTGGTTTTTTTCTCTCCTTCCTTCCTTCCTTCCTTCTTCCCTCCCTTCTTGTGCCTCTCTATATAAAGGATGTAACACGATTGCCAGACATTGTGAGGGTGTAATATTTGAGGTGTGTATGATTTATTCACCCACTTGTAAAGCGGGTTCGCGTGTTTATTTAAAGGAGTCTTCGTTAGAATGGTGAATTATGAATAAAGGGAGAAAAATATCAGTCAGAGGCATGAAAGTTTAACTATATATTTTTTTTCTTTTAGTGGCAAGGAGATAAACAAAGTGAATAAGAAATATAGAAAAAAAAACTTTACAATGTGTTTCCAAAATGAGGGAAATGCAAAAGACATCCTAAACTGAAACTATTATAACATCAGGAATATAACGCATACATGTAATTTATTTACTTCTGAAGCTTGTCGATGTCTTTGCTATAGAAAAAATGTTCTTAACTAAAACCCATGAACTATTATCAATGTATATTTTCCGGTCAACAAGCCAAGATAGCATTTTCAGCATCATCATAATCATCTATACTGCATATCCGTGATCCATTTACATGTAAGGATATTTCTTACAAATAAAAATAAAACATGTTTTTGTCTTGAACCCACGAGGTACAAACATACAATCCTCGTTCACCAAACGCAAGATATATAGATTTCTTTCCAGTAATAACAAGGGATCAAAAGTTTCCTTTAACACTCCGTCCTCAGAGGTTAGGTGGCCTTAGACTTCCTGACCCAAGACGAGAGAGAGAGAGAGAGAGAGAGAGAGAGAGAGAGAGAGAGAGAGAGAGAGAGAGAGAGAGAGAGAGAGTAATGGAGGAAAGAACGGGAGTGAGTCAGGGAGGGGAGGAGGTGGGGAGCCCTGGGGAATGACAGGTGATTGGCGAGTGCTCTGAAGTGGTGATGAGTACGGACAGGCAGACAAGACAGCCAAAAGGAAAGACGATTCAATACAAAGAAAAGCCAATGCTATATCTTGCTCTGGGGCTTTGCGGAGGCGCCAAAGACTCTCACAAAATATTAAAGTAGCCTACGAGATATAAATTCTGAATGGTTCCCTCGTTTCTCTCTCTCTCTCTCTCTCTCTCTCTCTCTCTCTCTCCTCAGATTACGATATTTTTTAAGGTATTTTTTTTATTGCAGCCTTTTCTTTCTTTTAGCTTTTAGTTTTTTTTTTTTTTTTGTATTTGCTTTGTTTACTGTTTTATCTATTTTTTTCGTTTTTGTATTATTTATTTATTTATTTATTTATTTATTTATTTACCTTCTTGATCATGATTTTGTTGATTCTTTTATTTAACTTTTTTTCCTCTCAGCTGCTCTTCATTTTGACTATTTTTATGTTATTTTTCGGTGTTGGTTATTCATTCTGGCATTGTTTCGCACTTATTCCTTTTTCGTATTCATCAACATATTTCCCAGAACCTTTTAACCTGAAACTCATATTTTTTTCCTAATGAACTTAGCTTACTTCCAAACGCAACGTAACATGTTGAGTCACACTTTCAAATTTCGCCATTCCTAATATTCCCTTTCTTCAAACTTTCCTTCTTTTCAATCACGCCTTCCCGTCTTCTTTCCATCCGTCCACCTCTCTCTCCCTCTCCACCTTTTTTTCGCCCTCCTTCCTACTTTCTCCTTTGAACTTTCTTTTCACACTGACGTCTTACCGCCTCTCACCAACACTCCTGCAATACCGTCCAATCTTTTGATGCCTATCTGCTCCTTTTCCCCGCCCTCCTTCCCAGCCTCCCGCCACTCGTCTGCCCACTTACTGAATGATAAAATATAAACATTTCTCATACTAAGCCTCAGAAATGGTATCAGGTCCATATAGTGAAAATATATTAATATTTTCAAACATTCTGGGAAATCAAAGAGGTAAAATTCCATCTCTCTCTCTCCAAACTTTACGAAATCCTTCTCTTTACGAATCAAATATCACAACGAGATGAGAAGAAAAGAGACGCCAGACGGACTAGTTATATTTATGTATGTGTGTTTCTTTTTACAGGAATATTTGAAAGAAAATCCATCACTTGTACAGGAAGGAAGGAAGGAACGAACGAACGAACGAAGCGGCAGAATATTCTGATGATGTTATTGGTAGAAAGAGTAAGGTTTCTAGAAGGGAGGTTGGTGATTGGTTGATGAAAGGGAAGGGAAGGAAAAAGAAGAGAAGACAGAAGTGAAAGGAGAGGAGGAAATATATCTATTGATGTTGAGTAGAGAGAGAGAGAGAGAGAGAGAGAGAGAGTTTAGGAAAGATAAAACCAAGAAAGTAAAGGAAATATATTAAGTATGAGTACCATCACAACATTTTACCTTATAGTCACACACACACACACACACACACACACACACACATAAGTAAAACGTTATGATAATAATGATAGTCTTACTTTCATCAGATATTTCTTTACGTTCTATTTGTATTACTGGGAAACGTCACAAAATATGAAATTGTTTTCCAGGTTCGTCGCCTTTGATGTGCAATATTCCTGATCTTCTTTATCTTGTTTTCTTTCCTTTTTCTGTGAGTTTGTGTGTGTGAGACAGAGGAAGGGACGACTGTGTATAGGAATAAGAACTACTACAACAACAACAACTACTACTACTACTAGTACTACTACTACTACTTTTACTATTACTACTGATATTTCTTCTCACAGGGATCGTGGCGCCGGGCCTCGCTGTGAACGGGAGGAACAATATGAACAGCCACGACCTCCCATTAACAGGTGAGAGAGAGAGAGAGAGAGAGAGAGAGAGAGAGAGAGAGAGAGAGAGAGAGAGAGAGAGAGAGAGAGAGAGAGAGAGAGTAAAAACAGAAGCAGCAAATAGAGATACACAGAAAAAGATAGAAAGACAGAAAAAGAGAGAACATACGAGTATATACATACGTAAATTACACACACACACACACACACACACACACACACACACACACACGGAGTGAGAGGAAGAGAAACAGTCCCGGATAAATTGGTGTTTGCTTCAGACACGCGTGAATGCATTAATGAGTGTCACTCGCGCTGATGGAGGACCAGGCTTGAATATTCCCGTGAAAGGAAAAAACTCGCGTGCCTTGCCGGGTGCGCTAGACTGGGCGGGAGTCCTTCACGAGATGCTTCCCTGGCGCTCACAAAACTTGTCTATATGAGTACATACGCTCTCTTTATTACGGAAGATAGGAGTAAAATGTTAAAAGAGTTCTCTGTCTTTTTGTTTTCTTCTTTGTTACCGTAGAGAGAGAGAGAGAGAGAGAGAGAGAGAGAGAGAGAGAGAGAGAGAGAGAGAGAGAGAGAGAGACATTAGTGGCTGACTCAATGATAACATCGCCTGTCATTAAGTCTTGGCTGGCTGAAATTCGTGCCCGCTCAAGTGTAGAGGTTTTCAGTTATGAGCAAAGTCCTTGAACAAGAGACTGGTGTGTGTGTGTGTGTGTGTGTGTGTGTGTGTGTGTGTGTGTGTGTGTGTGTGTGTGTGTGTGTGTGTGTGTGTGTGTGTGTGTGTGTGCGTGCGCGGTGTGTGGAAGGTTTCAGTTTTATCTATAGATCGGAATAAACAAGCTTCAAGTCTTTACTGGGAAGGCACAGCTGGCAGTCACGAGTCCGTCTGGTGAACGACACAAGAAAAGATAAGACAGTACGGTGACCTATCCATCAAACAGTGAAGGTTAAGGATCACCCCTTCAGCTCTTAATGACACAGTGACACCTACCTAAAGAATCAATCTGTTTGACTTTTACTATACAGAAATCAAACCGTAGATTCTAAGATATTTCATTATTTCTATCATTCCTTTTGCTTTTGTGGATAACTTTATTAGGCTCAACGAAATGCCACAGCGGTCAAAGGGTTGAAAGAAGTGAAGGGTGAGGACAGCCATCAATCATTCTGGTCTCAATAAGATAACTAGTGCCAGTGTGCCTTGCGTCATCTGCACTGAGCCACGTGGCGGGTAAAGAAGCAGACGTGCCACTGTTACCATGTCCACCGCTGTGACTGCTAATAATATTACTTTTCATATTACCGCTACCGTCACCACAACCACCACTACTACTACCATCATTACTACTACTACTATTATTGCTGGTACTATTTCTGTTCTACTGCTACTACACTTACTACTACTACAACAACTATTGCTACTACTACTTCTACTACTACTGCAACAACTACTACCACTATTATTATTGTTACTACTACTACTACTACTACTACTACTACTACTACTACTACTACTACTACTACTACTACTACTACTACTACTACTGCTACTACTACTACTACTACTAATGCTACTGCTACTACTACTACTAATTCTACTTTCCCATATTATTTCTACTACTAGTACCACCACCAGCTCCACCACCACCACTGCTATACATTTTCCTATTATCTGCCATGGATCCTTGGTTCAAAGATAAAGAGATTAAAATTCAACATACGGACCGTGATGCGCGTTATCTTTAAAGAATTTTCATGAAAACTTCTTATCTCCAGAGAGGCGGAATGATTAACCGCGTCAGGAGGATTAAAACATTTACCACCAAACTAAAAAAAAAAAAAAAAAAAAGGAAAAAATAGGGAAAACATTTCAACTCAGAAAAAAAAATCATGAAGCTTCGAACGTGATTTTTAGGCGATTGAAAATTCGATCTTGAAAAAAAAAAATCCTTATTCCTTTATATTTGAGGTGAAATGGGCTAAAATATTACAGGATCTTGATAAACATGAACTGATATCTACGAAAGTCACATTCAGTCACAAATCACTGCATCGAACCAAATATTTAGTCGGAGGTGACGAGTGGAGTGAATGCGTTAATGGATATGTGGAGGAAATCATTACGAGGAGTGAGGGACAGAGTGGGAGGGGATTTAAGTGCAGTGAAGTGAGAGGAGAGCCGAGAGGGAATGAGAGGAGTGGAAGGAGCAAGAGAGAGGAGCAATGGAGTGGGAAGAGATTAACTGTGTACTATTCATTTTTTGAGCTGTGTGTTTGTGCGTGGGTGTATATAAACGCTTAGCTAAGGGATAAAAGTACCAATGACATGGTTGACTTACAGTGAACAATTTGTAGAGAAAATGCGATGAGAGTTTGGTAGATATGTGGTCTAAACCCTTATTGTAAACACAGAATATACAGAGGAGGGAAGATGGTACACAGGCTGGGGAAGGGAAACAGTTGTATAGCCATCAGAGAACAGAAGATAGAAGGAAGATGAAATGAAACAAAATTGACAAGGCCACGTTTTAGGGACCATAGAGTGTCAGTGAAAATGTATGTAGGGTGAACGTTCAGATAACAGTGAAGTGAGAAGAAACTGAAGACTTAGAAGTTTAGTTAGGACTGCAGTAAGGACAAAAATTATCAAGTAACCGAATAATTACTTTTGTATGGAAGAATATTGGGATTGAGAAGAAATTGGAAGATGTAGTTGGGATATGCGAAGAAATTAGTGTATCTATCAGTTGTCAGAGACGTTATTAAAAACAAGGGGAAGGAGTGGAGTAGTGAGATGAAATGGCAGAAGCAGGAAGATGAAAACAACGAGACGAGGTTTACAGAAAGAAAATGTTCATGATCTATTAAGGGAGGGAAGGAGCATCCACTCTGGGTACCGATTCACAGACGCTGTTGCTGTTTGGATGCTCGTTCACCTTTCATGTATCATCCCTACCGCTATAATAATAAAATCCCTAAAGCAAAACTTCAAAGCTTCATGTAATCTCTTCTTTCTTTTCATGCTTCGAAACATCTGGCTTTCACTGCAATGGGAGGGGTGGGACGCAACGGCTCGGGAGAAGAGTGGCCCGTGATGGTATGATATCAGAGTTCTGTGAGGTAGAATGTGTTGGAAGAGAATGGACTTGATACTCTAGTGAACTCGGAAAATTTCGATACAATAGTGAGGTGAGCGTATAAGTGTACTGGTGCCATTACGAACGCTGCTGTTATGAACTCTACCATGAAAACACCTCACAGTAACTGACCAGCTCTTGAATTGTATAGTATAATAATCAGACAATTGACAAGAGAACCTAATGGGTAAGTGGAGTATTGAATCATCTGAATTACTATTATTAGAGAGCCAATTTAATTACGAGTTGTACAGTATATGAAACCAGATGATCGACAAGAGTGATCGAGAGAAATTAGTTGGTTAGAGAGCTATTGAATCATTTGAGCTGTGGAATCCTCTGTGAGACAAAAATGAAAGCCATTCTGATTCCCTCAGAAGCACCATAGCTACCAATAACGATGCCCGCAAACAAATGAATGCAGGGTAAGGGGACAAGAGCAAAGCGACAACAAGGGAAGGGAAATCACAAAGGGAACTGGAAACTTGGAGTGCAGGGAAAACATACACCTGAGATGTTGCAATATGAGAGAAACTAATTAAACAGATACATAAATCCCAGCTTGGGAGGAGGGAAGAGTGTCCGGAAGGCTGGATAAAGACAACTACGTATTGCCTCAAGTTACAAGAAGACAAAAGTAATTAAACTATCAGTCTTGGAGAAACTGATTTGTAGAGCGCTCAAGACAAGGTGGATATCAAAATTCAAAGGCTATTTGAAGTTACGAAGAACACAGTCAGTGAGCATCAAGAGTAATTAAAACACGGAGGTATTTCCTTGGTTACATTTTTAGTTGCGGAAGATGTAAAGAAAGAAAAGGACAGTGTTTGCTGCATTCATAACTCTGGAAAAGATTTGTACTGGGGACTCTGAAAGATAGCAACGAGTGACGTGAAGGGACGCTGAGTGGGCGGAAATGTTTTAAATAGAATGAATGCGTCTTACAAAACGTCAATCCGTGTGATGAAGAGGAAAGAAAAGGAAAAATGTGTCAAATTTTAGAAATCTTCAAGGCGGTGTGAGGGGAAGATGCGTCACGTTGGCTTTTCGATATTCTAATGGCGACTGTGACCAATTCAATACTGGCAACGATTTCCAAACTCCAACAAATAGTCAGGGTAGAGTAATTAAAAGTATTTTTCTAATGGATGAGTAACAAGACAGCAATGACACAGATATAAAACTGTGATGAGTAACGAAAGATTATGTTTAGCCAATCAATTAAGTAGCTACCTTTCTAACCTTAACAAAACCCTCTAATGATATCCAGAACAAGGTTAAACGAATTCCTATTGCACTGAAAGGAGTTAAAAGAGCAGAATAAAAAAAGAGCTGAAATAAAAAGGCTTATAATACTAATAAACATCAACATAAGATAATACACAGTGGAATTGCATTATTATTCCACCAGGCAATATTTAGTATTTGGTGTATCAAAAGAAATGTTGAAACTGACAAACTTTCTCAATATTTCTAAAAGCCCGAGCCTGAAAGTAAACATGGAACAAAATAAGTTGGAGATTTTGAGGAGAACAAACACTACGGTAACTTATTTCCTGCCCACAAGGAGCAGAAGTTGAGCATTTGAGACATTGAGAGAGAGAGAGAGAGAGAGAGAGAGAGAGAGAGAGAGAGAGAGAGAGAGAGAGAGAGAGAGAGAGAGAGAGAGAGAGAGAGAGAGTTTTCTTTTTCCTTTTTTTCTTTCTTAATTTGGAGTCTAGCAAAGTGGCACAAAAAAGTCGAACAAAATCCCTCTCATTTGCCACTGCTATAAAAGTGTGTGTGTGTGTGTGTGTGTGTGTGTGTGTGTGTGTGTGTGTGTGTGTGTGTGTGTGTGTGTGTGTGTGTGTGTGTGTGTGTCCAGGAGTAACTTTATGGAGAGGAATAAGTGGAATATACGTTTGATCGTGCCCATCTATTGAAGGAGAGAAAGGAAAGACTAGACCAAAAACCAGACATCGAGACTAATATCAACACTTCACCGAATATTAAGAAAAAAAAACTTCATCTTTGCTTTAACAATTTCAGTCAAATTTTAAAGGAAGAATGAATAAACAAAATACAAAGAATCGAACATACCACTTAACTTAATAACAAAAAAAAAAAAAAGAAAATTCTCAGAAAGATCAGGATAAAAGCTGTTATTCCAGGTACGTATAATAAAGAATTATACATTTTCCTCTATAAACTCAGGATAAAATTTACTATTTAAAATACTAAGTATAAATCAAAGTGCTGAACAACACATAAAAGGCGTATAACAAGTCGAGCTTCCACCGAACATCTCAACAAATTAATGAAAAAAAAAAAAAAATGAGAAAAAGAAAGGAATATAGAAGTAGAATCAGAAAAATATATACCAGAGTTGGACGAAGAAGGAATTATTGCTATTTCCCGGAAGAAAATGAAATCCGGTATTTGAACACACAATAAGAATGATTTGTTGTGCTATCAATGCGCTCCTCACTGGTGGATTGTCCATAATGGCATGTTTTCCCTGTGTCGAGGGATACTAAGGGTCGCTGAGGCTGTGGTGGCAGAGAGAGAGAGAGAGAGACAGAGAGACAGAGAGAGAGAGAGAGAGAGAGAGAGAGAGAGAGAGAGAGAGAGAGAGAGAGAGAGAGAGAGAGAGAGAGAGAGAGAGAGAGAGAGAGAGAGAGAGAGAGAGAGAGAGAGAGAGATGAAGAAAAACAAGAAAAACGATTTAAAAAATAGATGAAGAAAATGAAGGTGAGGAGAAAGAAGTTGAAGAAAAGATGAGGTAAAAAAGAAAGTGAACAACAACAACAAAAACAACAACAACAACAACAACAACAACAACAACAACAACAACAACAACAGCATCAGCGGCAACAACAACAGGGGGACAATGAAAAAGAACAAAAGGAAAGGCCTATTCTCTCTCTCTCTCTCTCTCTCTCTCTCTCTCTCTCTCTCTCTCTCTCTCTCTCTCTCTCTCTCTCTCTCTCTCTCTCTCTCTCTCCAACGAAAAAAAATAAAGAAATGAAAGTGAGTTCTACAGATTCCCTGGAATTAAAAATCTTCGAGTCAATCTTTAAAAAACGAAACTAAAAAAAAATAATTCACTTTAAAAGGAGAAGACTGTGTGTGTGTGTGTGTGTGTGTGTGTGTGTGTGTGTGTGTGTGTGTGTGTGTGTGTGTGTGTGTGTGTGTGTGTGTGTGTGTGTGTGTGTTTGGGGGAGGGGGGTCTCTGGATGTGGGTGTTCTAGGTCTATACAAACTGTAGCAAGTGACGACTTATAAAAAAAATGAAGAACACGGGAGGGACACTCAAGTAAAAACCTAAAAATCGTGCAATTCCAAGAGAGAGAGAGAGAGAGAGAGAGAGAGAGAGAGAGAGAGAGAGAGAGAGAGAGAGAGAGAGAGAGAGAGTGACAAACAAAAACAAGTATATTTTCAACTACCTGTCCCCTTTACTCTCTCTCTCTCTCTCTCTCTCTCTCTCTCTCTCTCTCTCTCTCTCTCTCTCTCTCTCTCTCTGTCTCATTTTTCCCCAGTAATGGCCAATAACTCTTCATTTCCTCCACTGCGCCTCATAATTGCCAGCCATTAGCAGATTGACAACCCCCCGAGTCTTACTTAAACAGCATCAATAGGAAACAATTACGAGGAATAGATGCCGTACAAGTTAACGTGTTTCCTTGATGATGGTTCTAATTAATTCGATCTTTTTTTTTTCTTTTTGTCGCCTTCCAATTTGGTCTTGTCGATCGTGTCGTGTTTTGTTGTGTTCTGCACGATTTCCTGTTTACTTTTCTTCGTCTTTCGCTTTCGCCTTTTGTGTTTTTGATTTTGTGTCTCTTTTTATTAATTAACGAGGGTTGGGCTTGGTTGTGTCAGTGTGTTAGGTTAGCTAAGAGTCAGAGGGGTTAGTTTATCTCTCTCTCTCTCTCTCTCTCTCTCTCTCTCTCTCTCTCTCTCTCTCTCTCTCTCTCTCTCTCTCTCTCTCTCTCTCTCTCTCATCTATTTTCCTTGTTTATACCCGTCTTTTTCTTCTTTCTCCTTCACAATGTTTTTAATTCTCACACGGCTTTTTCTCTCTAATTTCTTTACGTCTTTTGCTTTTCTTGTCCTTTCTCACACTTCTTTTCCTGTGTTACATTTCCTTTTCTTCTCTCTCTCTCTCTCTCTCTCTCTCTCTCTCTCTCTCTCTCTCTCTCTCTCTCTCTCTCTCTCACTCCTATTTTCCTCTATTTCAACCTCTTTTACTCTCTTTCACGCCTCCTTTCCTCTCTTTCACACCTGCTTTTCTTCAATTTCACGCTTCTTCCCGCTTTTTTAACCTCTTCCACTTCTTTTAAATCCGTGTTACCTTTTCGTTCGTCCCGTCTTCCCTCTCCCTTCTCCGTCTCTCTCTGTCTCACTCTTGCCACCCACATCTCTCTTCCTCTCCTCTCGACACTTCTTCTGTCCCTCCGTCCATCAGGTAGTCCCTCAGGGCGTGTTCCCCAGCCTTGTCGTTCCCTCGAGAGTCGTGGTCAGCCACTTCACTGTCCCACGAAAAGAGATTGCGCAGAATTCCCGACGCTGAAAAAGGAAGAGGCATTTATTTGGTTTCTTGTGTTACTTTTGTTGGAATTTTGTGATGTTTGGTTTTAGTTACGTTGGTTGTGTTTTCAAGACTTTATTGTATATGGAAGTTATCTGGTTATTATCTATTTTTTATGAGGTATTTATTTATTTATTTATTTTTAATTGGATTACCTTATTTTGGTTTTTAAATGTTCTTATTCATGTTCAGTTTTGTGAGTGTAGGGTTCAAGTTTTTCTCTTCTGAGCTGTTTCTGTTGTTGTTGTTTTTCTACTTTTTAATCAAGAATTGGAAGCTTTTATTTATTGATTTATTCTCTAGGTATTATCTGATTCTTCGCTTTCAAATGCTTTAGTCAACTAATTCACTAGATTCTTATGTGAAATCCGTTCCTCTTGTCTCTAACATAACTCTTGATCGCTTATTTTAAACATCATTAAGAACTATTATCATTTTTTCCCTTCCGTATTATTTAGTTTGTCAGGCATCTCATTGAAGGAATTCAGTCCATTCTCTATTTTTATTATTATCCTTTAAATAGTTCACAACAGCTTTTACTTAATAACTGGTAACTTTTCCCCCGTGTCGGTAGAGTTAATCAAATAAACCAGTGGATAATAATGGAAATGAAATATGCATGGATGAATAAAGATAATACACACACGCGGACGGGAGACCATACGAGTTTTAATTCCTTCTTATTCACTTCCACACTCTTTCCTTCCATTTAAATTGAAAATGGTAAATCACCGCACAATTATATAAATTTTCTTCAAAAAAAAAAAAAAGAAAAGAAAAAAATATAAACAAAGAGGTACGAGGAAGAAAAAGTTGACTCATTCTTTTTATTTATTTATTTATTTATTATTATTTTGAGGTGGGGTGGGCTGCAACTTAAAGATTATATGTCACCGCGGAAAAAAAATAAAATGCTAGGAGATAACGAGTAGTAAATGATGCAACACGAGGATCATGTAAAGGAGGTCTTCTCAAAAATTATGTACTAAACCAGGAAACAAAGACCTCATCGTACCTTCCCCAGCACCATGAAGAAAAAAAAAAAAAATAGATAGTCATTAAACTTCATCTTAGGACCTTCACGTATTACCTTCCAATAAAAATAAAACAAACACACACACACACACACACACACACACACACACACACACACACACACACACACACACACACACACACACACACACACACACACACACACACATAGCCACTTTCTTCACTTCCCACTACCACTTAATAAAAAAAAATCTACTTATTTAATTGTGTTACCGTCTCTTGGATTACAAAGGATGGATGTTTTCACTTATCTGAGTCACCTAACGCAATCTCCAGAGTGAAAGGAAATGATAGATACTAGAAGATTTAAATTGCTCCATCATTCACTTCATTTGTTATGAGTGGTGTCTTGAAATTATACTTATATGCTTAGTGGAGTTACCTTAGGTTAAATAAAACAACAGGCTCTAGAAAATACTCCATCGTTCACTTATTTTTGCTGTCAGCGGTGTCTTTTGAAATCACACTCAAAACGTACAGCACAACATTTCAATTTTACTTCAGGAGAATTCACAGCAAAGTGTCAAGTCATCTTTTTAATGCATTTATAAATTCTTCGTTAAATAATCTTGTCCAGCTTTTGCAGACTTCTAAAACATTTTAGGTCATTAAACAACTTCCTTCCTCGTCACATCTCGGCCCTTTTGTCTCCCTCCTCAGTTTGTTCTCTGACGGATATTTCCTCGCAAATATAAATACCTTCACTGGATGAGAACAATGACAGTTTCATTTACCATTTTGTTTTCTCTTCAAATATTCCTTGCAACAATAAATATTTTGCATAGGGTACACACGTTTTCTAATACTTTCATCGATCTGATCTAAAAATGCTATATATCTCTGCAACCACGAACCATCAATGGATAAACCTCTTAGTATTTGATTATTTGAAGCTTTGTTCCCAGCTCTTTCAAATGGCAAGAGTTTCATTCATGGTCTGCATGTGGACGCAGTAAGTATAGCAGTTTCAAATCGAGTCCGTATTTCTTCAGCAAACTAACGAAAGAAAAGCCTGGATCGTGATTGCGGTAGTCTTCTTTCAATCCTTTTACATAATTCCATGAGACACTAATATTTTTTTCTGTGGTGTAGAACGAAAATTAAATAGAAGAAAACGACCTGAATAGTGATGATAGCGGTATTATTTTCAATCCCTTTTTCATTATTACTTTCATGCATAAATATTCTACCAGGGTACAGACACTCAGTCATTGGGGAGCTAAAAAGATTAGACAAATTTATGGATGAGAGTGATAGATGAAAATAGACAGGTATGTTTAATATAGAGACTGCCACATGTAGGCCTGATGGCTTCTTGCAGCTTTCTTTATTTTTTCATGTTCTTATGCTCTTTCTTATGTAATAGTTTCTTCTGAGGTATAAAGAGAAATTAAAATGCAAGAAAAGATCAATTTCTCCTATATTATTTTTTTCATGCATAAATATTCAAGCAGGGCATGGACTAACAAATTCTTCAGCGATGCAAAGTGAAAATCAAATACACACAAATCCTAGTCCTGAATGGGTCGAGCGGATTGTGGCAGGGAACAGAGCTGAGTCCTGTGTCCCCGTGCTGGCTGAGTGTCTTCCATTAGCTTTGTAATGTGGAGCAGCGCCCGGTCCAGGGAGGGAGGGAGGGAGCGAGCGAGGCACGTGGCGGGCTTTCACTCACTCACTCACTCACTCACTCACTCCCCGTCATTGTGATCTTGTTGAAGCGATCACACGTACCCACCGCTCCACCATCCACGGTATTTTTGTTCTTTCACTCTTTCTACTCATTTTTCGAAGGAATCGCTAGTTACACCAACGATGCTATTTGTTTTTACTAATTTTCATTTCCGGAACGATCAAATACACAAAATTACTTTCACTATGTCCTTTTTTTTCTGTTTTGAAATTTTTTCCCACCTATAATTTTCTGAAGCAATTGCACTTACGAGTTCTTTCCTCCCCGCCTCCTCTCTCTCTCTCTCTCTCTCTCTCTCTCTCTCTCTCTCTCTCTCTCTCTCTCTCTCTCTCTCTCTCTCTCTCTCTCTGTAACAACTCTTTTATCTCCCAATATTTGAAGCCATCACACGTATCCACTGTTAGACCTATTATGCCCTTTTTCAAAACACTCTTTCATGCACTATCATTTTAAACAGTCGCATGAACCAGCCAGCGTTACACTACAGGTACTTTGTATTCACTCCTTTATCTACTAACGAAACCAATAACCGGTATGCAGCGTTACGTCACATGATACTCTTTCTTTTTTTTTCTCTCATTTAATTACACTTTTGTTTATTAATTTTCGAAGCAGACAACTCACAACACATTTTTTTTTTTTTTTTGCTCTTTCATCTTTTTCTCTCTCTCTCTTTTTTTTTTTTCCGGCAATCCCACGCATCCAATGTCACACTCGATATTTTTCTTTTCTCACCTCCTCCTCGATTTTCCCCCGCACGCTTTTCCCTCACGCTTCGCAAGGTAATACACCGATGGGAAAATGTGCGGAAGCCTTGGAAGGGGGAAAATAAAGGAAAAGCAAAAAGAGCTGGCAGTTCAGGAGTGAAATCTGATTACCTGCTTGAAAAAACAAATGCGTGACGTCCTATATTACTTTTACGGCGCATTAATTTTGTAATGATTTTCCACCAAAACAAATTCGCCCCTGCAAATTACAGAGAAAAAAAAATACTATCATATACTTTAATAGTTATCGAATATTTTGATTATTTTCACAGTAACTGAAAAAAACGAAAATATATGGAAACTAGAAGAATACAAAGGCTGAAACACTGGTAGTAGTAGTAGTAGTAGTAGTAGTAGTAGTAGTAGTAGTAGTAGTAGTAACAACAACACACTAATAATCATAATAGAATAAAGAATAACAGCAACAACATCAACAACAACAACAACAACAACAACAACAACAACAACAACAACAACAACAACAACAACAACAACAACAACAACAACACCAACCACAACCACCACCACCATCACCACCACCACTACCACAACCACCACTAGACAAGTCAGCTGCACACCACCACAATCTTTTAAGAGCCTGTTCGTGATGGTCTCCAGATTCCTTGTTCCTTCCTTCAGTGTGTTCTCGCTCCCTTAGTTTGTGAAATCTTTACTTTTTACCACTACTCTTAACTGGCGCGGTTACCAGGATGCTACTAATATTTATTTTCTTACCAGAGAGAGAGAGAGAGAGAGAGAGAGAGAGAGAGAGAGAGAGAGAGAGAGAGAGAGAGAGAGAGAGACCAATTATGAAAAAAAAATGGTGCATATAAAGGAGGCAATGAAAGATTACGTAATAGTGAGATAAAATATGAATGAGAAAGGGATGATGATGATGATGATGATGATGATGATGATGATGATGATGATGATGAAGCAATAAAATGTAAAGAAGTTAATGAAGAGAAAATTGAAAGAGGATGACGTGGAGGAGGAGAAATATGTAGAAGGAGGAGTAGGAGGAGGAGGAGGAGGAGGAGGAGGAGAACAAGAACAAAAAAGAACAAGAATAAAAAGAAGCAGATGAACGGAAAAAAAGTAATTATAAAGAAGAGAACAAGAAAAGAAAGAAAGAAAAAAGAGAAAGAGTAATAACAGAAATGGACGAGGAAAGAGAAGAGGAGGAGGAGGAGGAGGAGGAGGAGGAGGAGGAGGAGGAGGAAGAGGAGGAAGAAGAAGAGGAGGAGCAAAGCAAGGTCAGAAGCAGGCAGAATAAAGCGATGATGAATGGAGAAAATAAGAACCAATTATAATAACTTTTAATTTAAGATTCAAAGTGATACGTGAGTGTTATTAACAGATGTCACCTTTCTCTCTCTCTCTCTCTCTCTCTCTCTCTCTCTCTCTCTCTCTCTCTCTCTCTCTCTCTCTCTCTCTCTCTCTCCTGGTATCTTGCTTGCAGCGAGAGAGAGAGAGAGAGAGAGAGAGAGAGAGAGAGAGAGAGAGAGAGAGAGAGAGAGAGAGAGAGAGAGAGAGAGAGAGAGATTAAGTTTCACGCGGGCCAACAATTAAGGTGATTGCTCCACCGCACCGCCACCTGTCACTGCCTGGCGACGCGTACGCCGAGAGGAGCCAGGCAGGGGTCAGCGGGGAAGGCAGGACGTGCGGTGGTGGGAGACAGGCGGAGAGGTACATGAAGGAACTGAAGCAATCACGCGCACACAGTTACATCTACGATACTTTCTTTGATATACGCGTTTATATATAGTCTTTACTTTTATTTCTAGTAATTTCTAAAGCAGGCAACCACATTGTGATCTTCAATGCGTCATCACCCTTACCTACTCTTCCTTCTCCTTCACTTCCTTCCTTTTATCTCTGTTAAGAAAGAAGGTAATTGGAGAGGAGGAAATACATATTCGCTAGATAATCTTGGAGACATATTAAAAGCTGAACTAAGGATAGTTTTTTTTATTTATTTATTTATTTTTTATACAAGGACGCAAGCTAACAAAAAATAAAAGACCCACAGAAGGCGCCAGACCGTGAAGGAGACAGAGAAAGTCAGGCATAGAATCACTTAAATAAATATTGAATGTCATATCAAATACATATCATAAGTGAAAAGAAGTCTATTAGTAGCGAGTGGTGATGATGCTTAATGATAAAATACGATAAAGAAAAAGAAGGAAATACATAAAGAAAGAACGAATAAGAACATTAGAACATAGAAAAGCAAGGGAGGCTGCAAGAACCCGTCATTCCTACATGTGGCATTCCTTTACCATACCTCATCATATTCTGTCTAGCTTCACCATGACTCACCATACTACTGTCTATATCTCTACCTATACCCTATCTCAGTCACCATACCTCACCATACTCAGTTCACCTCACTATACTTCGCACCATACCTCACCATACTCTGCCTACCTCCCATCACCATATGTCTCGATTCCTACACCTTACCTTCACTATTCCTGCCACTATACCTTCACCATACTTGTCAGCATACCCCGATACTGCCTATCTTCAGCATACTTCAGCGTATCCGTGGCCCACATCACCACACCCATCACAAATGTACATCCACTGTTTGCTGAGAGAAAGAAATGTGAGATGAATGAAATACTACTACTACTACTACTACTACTACTACTACTACTACTACTACTAATGATAAAGACAAACGAGATAAAAAATATGAAGTAATACACACAAATAACAGACAAGTGGAAGTCAATGGTCAGATTACGATCGAATAGCAGTAACAAGATCCGCATCCACGCGTCACCAGTGCTAGTTAGACTTACTTTTATTATCTATTTTCAACTTTATATCCCTCTATTTACTGTACGTTAAGGGAAAATTCCATGTTTGTTTGCCAGCTGAGTGTAACATCTTCCTTAAAAGTTACGCAATTTATATTAACGCAAGACTACTCTCTCTCTCTCTCTCTCTCTCTCTCTCTCTCTCTCTCTCTCTCTCTCTCTCTCTCTCTCTCTCTCTCTCTCTCTCTCTAACTCAGGATATTGTACCGCCCACGCTTGGCTGTGAGACGACAACATATATTCTTCATTCATTCTCTTGTTTTTGTTTTTTTCTTATCCTCCATCTCTTTTTCAATTTCTCTGTCTCTTAGTATTATTTCTATATTAATCTTCTTTTTCCCTTGCTCGTCTTCTGTTTTTATTATTTTCTATCTGTCTCCTTTCTTTCTTTTCCTTGTTGCTATTATTTTTTTCTTTATTCTTCCTCCATCTATTTTTTTCTTTCTTGTTCTTGTTCTTCGCCTTTTTATTCTTCTATCTCCTTACTGTATTCCTCCTCCTCCTCCTCCTCCTCCTCCTTCTCCTTCCTTCCTCGCGTACTCCTTACTATTTCTGTTCTCTCCTCATGTTGTTAGTGACTAATATCAAACTACAACCTTAAAAGTCAACATGCTTTAATTCATCTGCTCTTTCGATTTTCTTACGTTCCTCCTCCTCCTCCTCCTCCTCCTCCTCCTCCTCTTCCCTGTCCTCTTCCTCCTCCTCCCTGTCTTCTTCCTCCTCCTCCCCCTCCTCCTCCTCTTCTGGTTCGGAGAGTTCCTTTCATTGATGACGTCACAAGAGAGATAAAAAAGATGGCATGAAGGATGGACAGGAAAAAAGTGAAGAAAGGAGAGAGAGAGAGAGAGAGAGAGAGAGAGAGAGAGAGAGAGAGAGAGAGAGAGAGAGAGAGAGAGAGAGAGAGAGAGAGAGAGAGAGAGGGGTGGTTTCCTGTGGTCTCTGATCCAACACAAGGCTGAAGCTCGCCTGCCTTTCATAAGACTCCTAAGATCCACCGAGGGACATTAGCTGCAGGCAACAACATCATGATCTCCGATGCACCACCACCACCACCACCACCACCACCTCCTCTTTCTTCTATTTTTTCCCCTCCCTCTATATACTGTACTCCTCTCATTTTCTTTTTCCTCCTTTTCCTTCACTTCATCTGCTATTCCTTCTCCTCCTCCTCCTCCTCCTACTCCTCCTCCTCCTCCTCATCCCTCTACTCCTTAGTTTATCTCTCGTTCTTTGTTTTCTCCTATAATTTTTCTTTAACTATTCTTTTTCTTTTTCTTCTTTTTCTCCTCCTCCTCTATTCCTCCTTTTCTCTTCTTCATTTTCTGTCTCTTCCTCGTCATTCTCCTCTTCCTCTTCTTCTTTGTTCCTAGATAGATAGACAGATAGACAGATAGACAGATAGATAGATAGACAGATAGATGGATAGATACAAAAAGCAAATATAGATAATCTCTTCTGCCTTGGTGTGGGAAAAAGACAGGTGGGCCACAGGTGGAGGAGGAGGAGGAGGAGGAGGAGGAGGAAGCAGAAGAAAATTCCACATATGACTCCATTGGCGGAAATCGATCGGAGTAGTGACGTCATCCTCTTACATGATGACGATATGCAGAGAGAGAGAGAGAGAGAGAGAGAGAGAGAGAGAGAGAGAGAGAGAGAGAGAGAGAGAGAGAGAGAGAGAGAGAGAGAGAGGCAACTCTCGGGAACAAACAAAAAGTATTCCTCTCTCCACACAACGCCATGAAAGGGACACAAAAGCACTTGCAATGGATCAAACCTTTTCAGCAACTTTTTTTGTGTGTGTGTGTGTGTTTTATTAGTTTTGAAAATGTTCCCCGCAAAAACTACGAGTGGTTCAGTCTGCTGTCTATCTGTATCTAAATATCTATCTATCTGTCTGTTTATTTATCTATCTATCTATCTATATAGGCCGGAACGATGATAAAATGCTCCCAAAACTTGTAGTACCTCTATCTATCAATACTATCTCTTAATTTAGTTAGCTTGTTTGACCAAGATAATACCGGTTTACACAACGTTATAGTGCATTCATACTAGAAGTTTTTTTTTATTACTTTTCAAAATGTTCCCCAGAAAACTACTAGTGTCTCCATCTATCCATCCATTCAGCTAAATATATATCTAGTTAGTTTGTTAGTTAGTTTGATCAATACAGATTTACATACATAACATTTCAGTGTACACACAAAATCCTTTCTGGTCCTAATAAAGAAATAACTTCAACAGCTTTAAGTCAAGATCTTCAAACCTATACGGATTCTTTTGTAACAGGTGATACAACAACACACATTTACTGGATTAACTACGAGTATAATAAAAACCACGATATTCACGCATTTTCTCTATACCATCTTATTCCACCACACTCGACTCATAACACTACCACTATTCTCACACAATTTCTGTACAGTTTACATCATCTCAGTTCACCACGCTCACGTCTCTCTTTGGTTCCCGGCAGCCGAGGACATGACGGGCGAGGCGGTGGGCCAGTACCTGCGAGCACACCCCGAGTTTCTGGAGTCGTGGCTCATGGAACAGGTGGAGCTGGAAACGCTGGAGAGGTGGATGATACGGCGCACTCAACGAGACAAACAGAAGAGCTTGGAGAATGATACTAACGGTGAGTAAGAGTGTGTGTTATCGTTCATTGTTGTCTCTCTCTCTCTCTCTCTCTCTCTCTCTCTCTCTCTCTCTCTCTCTCTCTCTCTCTCTCTCTCTCTCTCTCTGAATAATGTAATATACAGTGTGTCACATTCGCAGACATGGAAGAACATCTTATTCTGTGAAGAAAACATTATAAGCACCATACCGTTTAAGTATTCGGTATGATGTGAGCCCGACTGAAAACCAGAATCAAGTTTGAAGGATGTGAAGGGGTACGTGGATGGAGGAGGGAGGAGATGGAGCGAGAGGAAAGAGGAAGGGAGTGGGGAAGTGGGAATGGTGTGAGGGAGAGGTTAGTAAAAGCCAGTGTGGGAGGGAGGGAGGGTCTGTGAAGGGTGAATGGGGCCAGGGGGAATGGGGAAATGGGGAGGTTGTGAGGGAGAGGTTAGTAGGAGCCAGTGTGGGGAGGGAGGGATGGGCTGGCTGGCGCAAGGAGATACGTAATTATATTCGAAGTAATTATCTGTTATCTTCAAATTAATAGAATGAAAACACAGTATTCCACCAGCAGCACATGAGAACCATTATCTTGTGTTTGTAATAAGTAAAATTAACCCTTTGACTGGTAATGGTACATATGATTTTATTTTCGGCAACCTTAGACAGTTTTACTTACCAAGAATTAAGTTATAAGCAAAAAAAAAAAAAAAAAAAACATTTACTAGATATTCGATGACACTTATTGCTAGGAGTGTCGTCTTTCAAAATCATTGTCTGAACTTGTAACAGACTATAATATTAAGCTGAGAAGAAGCTGTAGCAGTCAAAGGGTCAATTATAAACCAGACACTTTTAGTTCGTGGTGAGGCGTGTTACATTCCTTCCACTCACATTCCAGTCACTCAATAACAAAAGTAACCTTGTCCAGTTGTTCTCGGTAAAAGAATTTGTGGTCTTTCCCAACACTTCCTGATCTTCAACCACTGCCTCCTACTTCCTTCCATCCATTCTCCCTCCATCGCCCCATCCCAAGTCTTCCCCTCTCCTCCTCCCATCTCTATTAGCGTTACCAGCGTTACTTACATTTTCAGTAGAACTCATACCGTAATGAATACGAAAATGTTGTATATTTATATATTTTTTTTTTCTACTCAAAATAAGATGATGTTTCATGTTTCAAAATATATGACGATTTATGTTGCTCGATTTGAAGTACGTGTTTGTAGTTTTCTAGTCTAGTTTCGCGTTTTCACTTAGAAAAAAAAAGTGTTTAGTATTTCCTGCTAATATTTTTTTCTCTTATTTCAAGGTCTACCCACTCATTTTCATATATACATTTTTGAAGGTCTTATCTTTATTTTTTTCCATCTATTTACGCCCAGAACTTTTAAAAAATGAAAAATTCTCCTCGTTAACTATGCCGAGCCTTGCGTTAACGATGTTTTTTGCCGCGTCCATCATCAGCCAATCCTCTCATAATAATTCAAGGACATTCCCAACATCGTAAACCACCTCCCACTCACTTGCCTCACCACCTACCATACAACACCACATTACCTTCACTTCTCCCTGCGATGCCATCCACATTATCCCTACCATCCCTTCTCCCTGCCAAACTCTTTCACTGATCACCACCCACTTGCGTCCCTAGCTACCTTACTTTACCATTCCGTTTTCCTTACTCCTACATCCCTACCATCCACTTCATCCACGCCATCCCTTTTCCCTGCTAACCTCCTCCTAATCTCCCAGTTCACGCCTCTATCCCTCCCTCACGTCTCTAATTACCTTGGCCATTTACTCCCACACTTCAGGTCGACTCGATGCTTCAAATCCACGCCGTTAATGAGATGAGATTCCTTAGTGGATTTCCCTTCCACGCTAGCCAAACAAAACTGGTAGTACATGTTGTTGTTTTTTTTTTTTAGTTAATGCGTGATAATTTATGTGTAAATCGGACGTGGTGTATGTAAAATAGTAGCTAAGGAAAATGTTATCCCTCACGTGTGACATCCTCTTAAAATCTGGCCAAGTAATAGTGGTACTAGGTAGACTGGTTAGGTATTCACGTACATCAGAGGCAATTTATGTACGTCTGTTATGGGACAAAGCTTAAGAGGAGAGACTGTGATGGTTTGGTCATGAGAGACGAGGAGTATGTGGGGAGGTGGATGTTAGAGATGGATCTACCCAGC
>NC_087165.1:10238511-10241011 GCF_035594125.1 Scylla paramamosain | reverse complement strand
TACATCATTATCCTAATACAGTTTTCTTAAGAGATTCTTAAGTTTAGAACAAAGTAAGATCACAAAAAAAAATAATAATAATACGACAAATAACAGAAAAGAAAAAGAAAAAAATAGACATGGATAAACACGTAAATGATAAATTGTTAAGATAATAAACAATATGGAATAAATGATAATAAAAATAAAGATAAAAATGAGTAAAGATGGTAAGAAACAGAACACGAAAGATTTGGTTAAGGTCAAAACTAAGCTCTCTCTCTCTCTCTCTCTCTCTCTCTCTCTCTCTCTCTCTCTCTCTCTCTCTCTCTCTCTCTCTCTCTCTCTCTCTCTCTCTCTCTCTCTATCTATCTATCTATCTATCTATCTATCTATTACATTTTTCGATACCTCATCCTTCCTCTTCTTGGCACTGTCCATCTCTCTCCCTCTCACTTCCTTCCCATTCCTTGGTTTCCACTCCCTTCAATAGCTTCATCAGGTCCCCCTCCTCCTCCATCTGCTCCTCCTTCTCCTCCTCCTATATATTGAAAGAAGTAATCAAGTGAAAGGAGGAAAACAGAAAGATAAAACGAAAAGAAGAAAAAAATAAAGAAGAGGTGAAGAAGAGTAAAGAAAATGTCATGAGAAGAGGAAGAGGAGCAAGAGGAAGAGGAGGAAGATGAAAGATATGAGAAAAAGAGATATAAATTTGAAAGTAAGGTCATTATTTCTCTTTTTTTCCAGAAGGTGCTTTGTGTGTGTGTGTGTGTGTGTGTGTGTGTGTGTGTGTGTGTGTGTGTGTGTGTGTGTGTGTGTGTGTGTGTGTGTTTTCGTATCAGAATTCCTATCGATTAACTGTCAGATGTTTTCAATAGTATTTCTTCTTTCCTTTTTTTAACCTATTTTTTTTTCCCCCAATGGAGGGAAAGGGGGAGCGGCGCGCCACGTCAACCTTTGTGGAGAAAGGAGATAACTAAATGCACACACACACACACACACACACACACACACACACACACACACACACACACACACACGACTACTCCTTATTATCAGCAAACTTCTCAAGGTTAACAAATTTGCTGGTGTTTGTTCATCCTTTGTGTTCCTTTGTGTACAATCCCCCACAGGACACCCATCACTCCTTAAGATATAAAAGGACAATCTTTCATGTGGGACCTTCGAACTTTCCTCATTAAACGCCAAAACACTCTCTCTCTCTCTCTCTCTCTCTCTCTCTCTCTCTCTCTCTCTCTCTCTCTCTCTCTCTCTCTCTCTCTCTCTCTCTCTCTCTCTCTCTCTCTCTCTCTCTCTCTCTCTTCCTTCGTCTCCCTCCCTTCCTTTCTCCTGTACCTTATCCTTCAACTTTCCTGCCAGTCTTTCTCTTTGTCTTCACTTCCACGCACACACACACACACACACACACACACACACACACACACACACACACATACACGATCTCCTGCTTGCCTTCGTCACCCTCACACGAAAACAAAGATGAGGAAGTTTAAGGGAAAATATTTACGACATAGTTTTCTAAATTGCTCTTGTTGCTGCTTTCTTTTTTTTCGTTTCTTTTTTGTCTTTTTTTCGTTTCTTTTTTTCTTTTTTTTCGTTTTGCGTGGGTGGTGATGAAATAAAGGTGTTTTTTACAAAGTGATGTCTCTAGTTTATGAAGTCTCTCTCTCTCTCTCTCTCTCTCTCTCTCTCTCTCTCTCTCTCTCTCTCTCTCTCTCTCTCTCTCTCTCTCTCTCCTGATCTACATTTTCAGGCATGAGTTCGCTTCTTTCCCACCACCACAACCACTATCACTACCACCACCACCACCACCACCACCACCACACTCTCTTGTCCGACACACCATCCCTCCACCACCACCACCACCACCACCACCACCACAATCCCCTGTTCCACTTACCACCCTCATTCTCACTACCCTTCCACCTCCATCACTCAGCGCATCCCACCTTTCCTTGCGGCTTCCCTTTCCTGCCCTTGCCAGTCCCACCCTCCTCTTTCTAGTCTTTCTAGTTTCCCACTCTCTCTCTGTCACGGCCATTAGCTCATTCTGCACCATTTCCTAATTCTCTCTCTCTCTCTCTCTCTCTCTCTCTCTCTCTCTCTCTCTCTCTCTCTCTCTCTCTCTCTCTCTCTCTCTCTCTCTCTCTCTCTCTCTCTCTCTCTCTCTCTCTCTTAGAAAGTGTTTACAATATATGGAAGAAGTAAAAGAGGACAACAGCTAGAGAGAGAGAGAGAGAGAGAGAGAGAGAGAGAGAGAGAGAGAGAGAGAGAGAGAGAGAGAGAGAGAGAGAGAGAGAGAGAGAGAGCGGTGCAAGTAAAGTCTTCTGTAAACATCTACAACAGGAAGAAAGAGGAGCCTTATCATCACCATATACGAGTATACTCACCATCACCACAGCCACTCTATGACACACATACGCCCTCACCACCGCCATCGCCACCACCACCACCAGTGTGCAGAATTTAGGAACCTTGGTCGTCTTAACCCTTTCACTTT
>NC_087165.1:10228511-10233511 GCF_035594125.1 Scylla paramamosain | reverse complement strand
TCCGAGCACCCGCCGTGCTATCCAGTCCCGTGTGATCTAGACAGTGAATGAAGTGGCTTTCGTTTTGAGGATCCATCATAAGTGCAGAGTTCTTTCAAGTGATAAATCTACATCTTCGGAGGAGGTCATTAGGACACACTGGAGCTCCAAGGAAAGGCGTCGTCACTTTCCAGTCTCCGCGAGAAGCAAAGTGGCGCTTCCCATCACACGGGAAAATTGAATAAGTACACGACTAAGCGTCTCCAAAGAGGAGATTGAGAGAGGTTGTCAGCGAACAGCCGACCATAAAGAGGCCATTTACGTGCTAATGAGCTTTAAACTGCTTACAGAATTCTTGAAAAAGCTTAGCTATAAGCCTACTTCTCAGATGAACACGCGGCGCGGTCTCCACTGAGACGGAGATGGTGTGGAGATGGGTGTTGCAATTCCCTGGTGAGTTAATGGAGTGCCCAGTGTGTCAGACAAGGTGCTCGCTTCCCTAGGTACTGGTGACACAAAATTACGTGTACTTCTGCTCACACCCACACACTCAATATGTTAGTATATCATAAGCCTCGCACCTTGCATCTTCACAATATCCTCCCGTAGCTGGTAACAAGTGAGATTTACATTATTGATTAAATACTAAGCTTGATTTAGATGCTTGTTAGGCATATTGTAGTGCCTCTCAGTTATTTAGGTAATGATAATGACCGTCAAGAATGAGAGACGGTGCCAAATACAATAGTGACAACACAAACACGTCAAATAAGCCATAATATCACAGACAACAATGTACAACAGGCAGTCAAAACACAGAACAGAGGGAGCTGTTGGCAAAGGTTGATCCAGCGAACATTACTGGACTGGACTTACATTGTCCAGGTGTCTTACGATTGCATATCCTATCGGACTTAACCTTGAGTATCGATCAATGTGGACGATCAGGTGACACCATTAATACCACCAACCGTGATTCCACACACGACTGTAAACTTAACGTAAGCAATGCTATTTCAAGGTTATCAAGACAGATTTCTAGTCGTTCCAAGAATAGGCGAAGCTCAGAATTTAGGTATTTTGTGGGTGTCAACAATACAGCGTCCCGCCATAAAGTGATAACATTCTTGCTTGGTTTATTATGTTCAGGACGAATTGAGATGAAGTGTGTGAAGGACCGACGCTGTTCAGTCGTGCAGAAGGATGAACACCCACGCCTTGCGGACGATTGTATGTCGTGTCTTACTAACGCACGGTACGAGTGTGTAGTGATGCAAACAGGTGACCTGGTGAGAAGCGTGGACACTAACACACACACACACACACACACACACACACACACACACACACACACACACACACACACACACACACACACACACACACACACAAACATAACTGAATAAAACACATACATACATACATAAAAAGATTAAATAATTCTGAGATTTCTCTTGCATTTAACCTCGTTTGCTTAAAGAAAATATCCTCCAACATAAAAATATCTACATACATATATACAGATATGGAAAAACAGAATTATACCCCTTTGTTTCCTCTAGCGTTGTTCCTTTCAAAACTAAGGCTACTGCAATACCTGATGTTACGTCGACACAGATGAAACATAAATTACTTGTGTTTAAGCAGTTAGTCTCCTCCTCTTGATCATTTCACTACCACCACCACTACCACTACTACTATAACCATCATTATCATCACCATTACTATCATAATACAATCACTACTACCACTACTATTATCATACATCACTACCCATCACTGTCATCACCACAAATGCAATCGCCATCACTGTCATCACTATTATCATCACCACTGCCACCACCACCTCAATATGTCGTCGCCAACCATCTATCATCATCACCACTAAAAATAATCACTGTAATTCTTCTCCCCATCATCCTCGTCGGACAGAAGCTCCAATTAACTTCCCCATTCACTCTCGTCTCCTAAGCTTTTTAATTCCGGCAATACTTTTTCTCATCTCGTCTGTGTGTTCCCTGCTCTCCATTCTTTCCGTAATTATGTCTCGTGTGTCGAATGAACTCTCGATATGTGGAACAATGTGTGTTTTTGGATACTTTTTCTTAAACCTTCCATAGTGAGAACATAGAGGAAGTGAGGTTATTACCGCTTATTTTTTTCTTATTCTATATGTACTTCCACTGTCTTCTTCCTTTCATCTTTTTTTTTTTTTTCACACGTGCCTAAGTAGAAATGCTGGTTCCAAGATGTTATTTGTCAAGTCACGTATTTTATCTCTCCTCGTTGTCTTTTACTCTTCTAGTCTTTCTCAATAAGCGCCTAAGTAAAATAAAAATGCTGGCATCAAAGGAGATTTCGTCGCTTTCACGATTAACTCATAACGAAGAGCCTCCCGTGTTGTCTAACCTTTCTCCTCACTTGCCCTTATTATCCTCAAACTTTTGTCTACAATCAGCTTTCATTACTTAGCTGCATTGAAACATCTTTACCTGTCGGGTGTTCACCTCGCATTGTACTTGCTAGCCGTACTTCCTAGAGATCCTTTTTTATTTTCTTCACACTTCAGCTTCTGGTGTTTTTTCTTTAATTGTCTACGTAGAAATACTAATATTTATGGTGTTTATTCGCCTTCTATGGCAGCTTCCTACTGGTCAACAGGTCAGGTGTTTATTGTGGTCTGTACTAACTTTTCTTTTTAAGCCTGCGTAACAGTTCACCATCCCTTTGTTCTTCCTTTATGTTTCCTTGGTGATAATCCGGGACCGGTTACTAACCAAATTGTTTCAACTTGTACTCCATTTTCGGTTTGTGGTCTGCGTACTAACTCACTTCTCCGTTTTTTAAGCCTCCGCAGCGATCCTCTTTCACCCTCCTCTTTCTATCGCTACCCCAACTACTACTCCTACTCCCCCTCCTACTACTGCCACCATCACCACTGCTACCAACACTACTTCTACTCCTGCTACCACAACACCAGCCCTTGAGAAAGTGTCAAGTAAGTGCATCAAGGAAGTGAAGCAGGTGTGATGGTCTCGACTTGTGCCTCAAATCAGACTCATCAGACTCAAAACTCCGGGGATGCACTGAGTGGTTCCCTAATTTCGAGTTTTGGTATCAATTTAAAACATATTTGCCCCATCACGCCTGCTGTATGGGGGTTAAATTAAAAGCAAACAAACACTGTAGTTCATTAGGCATGTGGCATGACGCTCACGTAGCCAGGCCAGCAGCAGGTAGAGGGAAGTGCTGCCGTCATTGGCTCCCCGACGCACTCCTCTCATTGGTCGCATGTATCTGAGGATGACGTCAGCGGCGGGGCTCGAGCTGCTCTTCTCTAGCCACTCCGCCACTCCACCTCGCTTCTCATAGCACGTCACCATCACTTAGCCCTTGATATAAATGCTATTCTTGCTATTGACACTAATTAGAGACTAGTTAGCCAACCTAAGTACCCCCGCCACCACTCGCTTTCACTCAACCACCACCACCACAGCCGCCACTATCACCAATCACCACGCAGCACGTCTCACTTGATTTGCAAGGGACAAAACTTGATTTATAACAGCACACTGTATTTGTATCGCGTGGTTGGAAATGCGATGATAAACCAAGAAATGTTCGTACATGTAAACTTCCATTCAATAGTGATGTCATGAAATTTAGTGAAGCATTTTGTAGAATATGACGTGACAGCTCGGGCCAACTGTACGTGTGTATGAAATTGTACGTATTTTGTACCACGAGTAATATTAATACAAGTTTGTCCAGCGAAGTGAGTCTGATATATATATATATATATATATATATATATATATATATATATATATATATATATATATATATATATATATATATATATATATATATATATATATATATATATATATATATATATATATATATATATATATATATATATATATATATATATATATATATATATATTATGGAGAAGTTGTTTTTCCACATCTGTTCTTCAATTGGAAAGTAAGGGATCTTTGTCATTCAGGGATAAATATTTTGTTTTGCTGAATGCCAAGCTTCCTCCATCCAGCCACGTGAAGTGAAGGTAGGTAATGAAAGGTATATGGAAAGTTAGAAAATAAAACAAGGTCTTTACTTCCTTCCTTCCTTTGTGGACTTGTGATAACAGTGATACGAAATATTGATTGTACGAGCGTAAATGACAACAGTATGAATAGTAGAAATGCTAGTAGTAGTATCAGTAGTAGTAGCTGTTGTTGCTGTTGTTGCTATAATTACTCCAGTAGTACCGGCAGTAATAATGCACATCAATTAAAGCAACACCAGCACACAGCTTCATTACACGTTCCCGCCACACCTGATCACCGGCATTGCATCTGCCATAAGTCACCCATTGTTCCCAGTAGAGGGGGACGGATTACCTCACGCAATTCTGAATCACTCTGCCATGCGATATAAACATTTGCAGTTTTCTCTGTCTCTGGGGTATACATTCGAAATATCTGATTCACTTTTCATTGATGGACAGTAGAATGGTCGTGAATTGAAAGTGTGCTCAAATTAATGTTAACGTGAATGAGTTACGGGATATAAAACGAACGCTAAAGATTGAAAAAGAGTATTGAATAAAAGTATTGATCTTTTCTCTATTGGGTTTTCTGTGGCATTATTAAACCATTGTAAAACTAACTAATGTCACCCGACAGACAGAGAGCATTTCTGAATATAAGTGTTGTTAGATTTTTATGAAGCGGAAGGCAAAAAGATAATAGCTTTTAATGTTATGAATATAAGCGGTAAAGGAGGGTTTAATTCTATTGACAAAGAATTATATTCCTCCCACCTTTCGGGGAAAACATGAGACCACAAAGGTGATTTAGTCTATTTGCATTATCTGAATACGTAATCCCATAAAAGATTTACGCAAAATAAAAGAGGGACAATATCAACATTTATACCACCACACAAGTTTGCGGAATAAGTGCCTTACTTAACTGCATTCTATATTTAGTGACCGATTAAAAATAAAAAAA
>NC_087165.1:10206011-10223511 GCF_035594125.1 Scylla paramamosain | reverse complement strand
TTACTACGTACTTTCCTCTCCATGAAGGTATCTTGCAAACTAGACTTGCTTCTGAGCCAATATCAACATCGATGAAAAAGAACGCAGAGTTAGTCCAGATTTATATCACTCTACTTGTTTTATATTTACGATTTACACTACTACTGACTTTTCTCGTCGCATGGGATACATACGAGCATCCCTGGCGAAGTTACACTTTCTTACGGGCCAGTATTCATAAAAAAAAAAAAAAAAAGTGGAGTTAACAAGACTTTTGATTTACATTATTTTGCTTCTACGTACTTTCCTGTTGCATGGGACTCATGCAAGCATCTCTGACAAAATGAGGTTTGCTCCTGGACCAATATGTATGAAAATTGAAGCAATAAAGGGGAGGGAGAAGCATATACCCCACAGGAACTGGTGATATATATGAGTCTTGAAAGGGAGACGTGAGGCTGAGGCAAATAAAACAGACACAGGCAGACTGACTGAAGGAAAACAAACAGTAACAAATCAAAGCACACAGAGATGGACAGACAGCCAAATTTACACAAGAGAGTATGCACGTTACTGGAGCATGTATAGGAGTGAACCATACGTAGCGATATTGTACGTAAGTTTATGAATGTCCACGTGAGGGAATTTAATGAGTAAGAAGATACCGTAGTGTGGGATTATGGAATGTTAAAATTTTATAGTTTCGGGATATAAAACTACAATAGGTTTCAGAGGCAGTGATATATCTATTTTGGCGAATAACTCTTGACCAAACTGGTGAATAGGGATCATACTTCGACAGGTAAATAATTAGTGAACAGTTAAAAAGGTGATAGGAAAGCGATAAGGGAAGGAACGACGGGGTAAAAAAAAAAAAAAGGAGTTATGAGGAGCGATAGATGACAAACAGATGTACAACGGGGCAGAAGATAGACCAACAACAATTTTGTTCTATAACTGCATAAAAAACGACGAACTAACAAAAGATGATTACAGAAGGTTTGGGAAGTCCTAAAGTACAATAGCTTCTTTGATAAGGTGGTAGATGACTGGGATTCATTAATAAAGGCGCTAGGTTCAAAACAATAGGGAGGTTTAAAAAAAATATTAAATAGGTCTATGAATGGGGATGATACGTGGATATGTTTTATACAGGGACTGCCACGAGAAGGCCTGAGGATTTCTTGCAGCTTCCTTATGTTGTCATGTAATTATATCGGATAATGATGATAATTTTCACGTATGGTATGAGTGACAAATGAGAGAGAGAGAGAGAGAGAGAGAGAGAGAGAGAGAGAGAGAGAGAGAGAGAGAGAGAGAGAGAGAGAGACTGACTCGCATTCCACGTTGGATTTTTCATGCGATTAGACAGAATAAAAATACACAAAAGAAACAAAAGGGGAAGAAAAAAAATAATCATTTGAAAAATTTTAAATGAGATAGGTATCAAAAATACAAGAAAAAAAATAGTGGCTTATTGATTAAACCAAAAAGAACAAGAAACGATGTAAAAAGAAAATAGAAAAACAAACTGCCACGTGACCACCGTCGGGCGGCGGCAAAAGTGTGGCAGAGTAAAAATGTGTGGAAGAGGATAATAAACAGGAATAAAAAGGGAAAAATATATATTCCAGCCAGAGAGAGAGAGAGAGAGAGAGAGAGAGAGAGAGTGTGTGTGTGTATGTATGAAGGTTAAATTTACTTCTTCTCATTGACCTGGCTCACTATAGCGCTATATATACTCGCATTCAGTAACGCTTTGCTCTCTCACCACAACAGTTTTCCAAGACTAAACAGATGATTAGTCCAGTTATCAGAGCGTTTCTCCTGTCAGTTATATACAAATCTTGATAATCTGTCAGGGGAGCCATAAAAACACTCTGAGAAACCCGTGTAACTTCTGCTAGAGACTATTGAATGTATAATAAAGATGATACGCAGTAGTGTTTCAAAATACGGACTCCATCACCTCAACTGTCTGGCGCATAATAATAGATTCATTATTATATCCTTCTTATTTGCGTTACCTGATTTTAATTAAACGTCCCTCACCTTCTGCCTCCCGACTCACTTGTCCTTTTTATCTGATCAAAGCAGGGAAGGAGACAGCACGGGGTGGAGCTGCGGGGTGATGGGCGGGGAGTGGCTGTGTGGATGGGTCGCCAGCTCTCGCCAGGCGGTGCGGGTGACCTATCCCATCACTGACCCGAGGTTCCCCAAAGGATGCCCCTTCGCTGAGGTGAGTTGCTTCTTGCCGCATGTCTGTTCTTTAGTCAGTTATCTATGTCATGCAGTACTCCCCTCAAGGTGCTAGTTGTGTTAATAATGTGTTTGTATTCTCACGTGTTGTCATGAGGATTAGAAGGGGACCTATTTAGCCATACGTGATGATTGTAGTGCTTTTGAGTGTGTTTAATCCATGTTTGATCGCTGAGGTATCTACCACACGCCCCTTACACCAGCAGCGATAGTAAGAACATGTCGGTTTCTTCAAGTGACCAGCGGAATTCAGGATTTATTATGGTTTCATCTTCCTTTCACTATTATTTTTTTTTTCCTATATAAAGTTACATATTATATAGGAACGTTTCATTCATAACGAAAAAAAAAACAGTCAAGGAAAGATTGGTGCATATCCCTCCACACTATCTCCCCTACACTCACTCTTCCTTGTAAAAAAAAAAAAAAAAACGGAAAAAGACAACGAAATTATTATATCCGCTTCTGGAATGTCTTGTTACGTCTCTCATAGTAACAAATTCCTTTTACAAACTATAAAAAAATACTGGAGCTAAGAAATCAAACTCAATAAAAAAATACCTCGTTAGGATACGAAACCCTTATGAAAAAGAGGAGAGGAATGTGAAGGCAAATTCAACGAAATGATAGGATGAAAGATCAGAAGAGAGCACTCCAGGCCTGACAGCACGCCTACGCCCACCCCTTCTCGGCCAGCTGACGGTGAAGTGACGGTCTGTATCTCGTAGGTGGGTGTGCTGGCAGACAGGCCCGTGAATCTGTAGCTCAAATCATAATTAGAATAGTTATTGGACACTGGGACGAAATCAACTCAGTATTACTCAGTATTACTCAATAGTGTACCTATAGATCACGTGTTCGGGGTGCAGTTCACACGTACAGACACGGATCGTCTGCACTACTTTACAGCAACACAAAGCTGGATGTGTTCACTTGAACTTAATTAACACACTAAGTTTTTCGCGTCTCAGCCTAATGGATCTCTCTCTCTCTCTCTCTCTCTCTCTCTCTCTCTCTCTCTCTCTCTCTCTCTCTCTCTCTCTCTCTCTCTCTCTCTCTCTCTCTCACCTGTCCGCCACACAAAGCGGTTTCCTTCCACGCCAACAATAATAACTTTGTGACCACCACCACCGCCACCACCGCCACCACCACCACACAACCACCTCAACCAATCAGCTAATAACTCAAGCCTGCCAACCACACAGGCCTCTCTTCTATACTAACCCTTCTCCAACATCCATTTTTCTTTACTCTATCTCCCATCTCCAACATCCCTTCCTTCTTTATTACTCTCTTTCTCCCATCGTCATCCCTTCCTTCTTTGCTCTCTCATCTCCAACATGCCTTCCTTCTTTTCTCTCTCTAACACACTACCGACTCCACATTGCACGAACTCCAAAATTTATTCATCTCTCTTCAATACAATATAAAAATACAGAGTCCCATGAAACACTCGCTCTGCCACCTACACCCCTGCCACCTGCCACTCTCACCCGCCCACGCCTCCACGGACAGGAACAGGACGTGCACCACGCCCTGGTGATGGCGGTGATGCAGAGTGACGGGGAGCTGGCGGCGGTGCTAGAGCTGTACAGACGGCGAGGCAGCGAGTCCTTCCACACGGAGGACGAGGAAATCGTCAACTCGTACCTGGTGTGGGGCGGCATCGCGCTGCACTACGCCGAGCTCTACCACAGCATGGTGAAGCAACGCACCCTCAATGAGTTCATCCTCTCCGTTGTAAAGTGAGTGACAGGAGGAGGTCAGGAAGGAGTGATTTATTCATCTACCTATCCATCCCGTCTGATTATATATATATATAAGATAGGCCCAATGAGTGAAAGGAGAGGGTTGGAAAAATGTACTTGTTTATCCCTTGTGAAAATTAACAGGTAGACATGGTTAAGATAAAGACATGCTTGCCTCTGTTTCACCCCTCATATCAAATACTAATGAAAACTCTCTCTCTCTCTCTCTCTCTCTCTCTCTCTCTCTCTCTCTCTCTCTCTCTCTCTCTCTCTCTCTCTCTCTCTCTCTCTCTCTCTCTCTCTCTCTCTCTCCGCAGATCGATCTTCCAGGACATGGTAAGCATGGACACCCTCATAATGAAAGTGATGAACTTCGCCCAGAGGCTTGTGAACGCCGACCGCGCTTCGCTCTTTCTCGTCGACTCCAAGAACAAACAACTGTACGCTCGTATCTTCGACATGGGCAGCGAATGCAGTGAAGACAATCCCCAGCAGTCGTTCAAGGAGATCAGGTGAGTCAGTGAGGCAGTGGACTGAAGGAGAGAGGAAGGGAAGGTGGTTGAGAGAGATACTGTACTGAGGCAGGAAGAACTGGGAGAGAGAGAGAGTGAGAAAGAAAGGTCTGGTAGGAGAGAGATAGTGAGGAGGAAAGGTCTGGTGAGGGATATTGTGAGAAAGGAAGGTCTAGGAAGAGAGATAGTGAGGAAGGAAGGTTTAGTAAGAGAGTTACAGTGAGGAAGAAAGATCTGGGCAGAGAGAGTGAGGAAAGAAGGCTTGGAGAGACAGATAGTGAGGAAGGAAGGTCTGGGAGAGGAGAGATGGTGAAGGAGTTGGGGAGAAATAGTGAAGAAGGAAGGTCTGGAAGGAGGGATAGTGAGGAAGGAAGGTCTGGAAGGAAAGACAGTGAGAAAGGAAGGTCTAGGCGAAGTGAGTGGATTGAAAGAGTGAGTTTGTGAGTGTACTTGTGGTGAGAAATAGTCAGATGAGTGAAGGAAGATATGAATGAAAAGGAAGGCAAGGTGTGGTAAGTCTCAGGAGGGAGGAAGTTAAGTTTAATGAAGGTGTGGGTGCGTGTGCAGGGATCCCACGCATTTTATCCTAACCTTACGTTGCTGTGTTGCGGGATATGGGGCTTCTTTATTTGCATTTTTTTTTTTATGTTATGTTCATATTAATTCCTGTTACATTTTCCTTCCCATGCGAATTTTTTGTTACTAATACCATTACATTTTCCCTCCCTTGATATGTAAGTGATTCATAAATACAAGAAAAATATAAGTGAATCAACATTTTCCTCGGAGCTATATTCTTTTACACTAAGTACTACTATCAACACTCATTTACACCCTCCAAAACTTATTGGAACACAACAGTAAGGTAACAAATCAAGGGAAGGTGCTTCATTCACATTTCAAACCGATCGATATCAGAGTCCATTATCATTATTATTACTTTTTTTTTTTTCTTTTTCACCCCTCGCTGCTTGGGAGTTGTATAGCAGATTTTTCGGACCACAAACCAACGCGTGCTGCTTCCTCTCGGGGACACAGAGCATCGGCAAAAGTTCAGGGTTCAATGCAACAGAAGAGAAAAGACCACACGGGGCCAGGGGTGACTCACTGACTGGCTGTCTTGATAACCACTACCTTGATGTCTCTTTTATATGTTTATAGAACACTGGTGAACATCTACAAAAACTACTACTACAACTATTACTTACTACTCATACTATTACTACTACCACTACTATTACTAGTACTACTACTACTACTACTACTACTACTAATAATAATATTGATAATAATAATAATAAAAATAATTGCTACCTCACAAGAAAATGTTTTCATAATAGACAATCTTTAGTCCTGAAGGTAAACAAATATTTATCTCCAGCCTTTATTAATTAATCCTCAGAATTTTATCTTCCTGCCACACGAGAGACATTAGCAATATATCATAATGCATTCCTGTTTTCAAATCACCTCACAAATTAGTGACCCAAAGCACCTTATGAATATTATCTTACCTAAGCAAACTTATTATCATGTAGCGAATGAAAAAAAAAATATTTAGTCTTGTTTATCACCTCTCTCTCTCTCTCTCTCTCTCTCTCCTCTCTCTCTCTCTCTCTCTCTCTCTCTCTCTCTCTCTCTCTCTCCTCTCTCTCTCTCTCTCTCTCTCTCTATTTTTTCTTCGTCTTTGCTTGTTTTGGAACAGAAAACTATCCAACATTCTTATCAAATAATTTACACACACACACACACACACACACACACACACACACACACACGAGGAGAGGAATATCTGTTGCCCGTGCCACCTTCATTAAATGACTAAGTAGTGTAAAGGTGATATACAAAACGGACACAGGTAAAAAGTAGCGGAGAAGTCATGAAAAGTTTAAGACAGAACGAGAGGGAGAGAGAGAGAGAGAGAGAGAGAGAGAGAGAGAGAGAGAGAGAGAGAGAGAGAGAGAGAGAGAGAGAGAGAGAGAGAGAGAGAGAGAGAGTAGAATAGAAAAAACGAATACAAAGGAATATAAAGGAATACAAAGGAAGTATAAACAGCAACTAACGCTGAAGTCCTTACTAGGCTGTTTAGGTAACTATTTTTACGCTATTAGTGGGAGAGGCAGGATAGAACAGAAGAAGGCTCCTCCCGACCCACCCATCCTTCCAGCCGAAGCTTGTCGGAAAAAAAAGGAATGTTACCATGTTGTATAGAAAACCCACATGGAATCTGAAAGAGGAGAACGAAGAAAAAAACGAAAGAGAAGAACGAAGAACAGTAGGATCAATTAAGTGAACAACATGACAAAAAAGTAGAAGAAAAATAAAGAGAACGATTAAAATTACTAGCATTACAGAGACCAACTGTGTGTGTGTGTGTGTGTGTGTGTGTGTGTGTGTGTGTGTGTGTGTGTGTGTGTGTGTGTGTGTGAGTATCTAACAGCTTTAGGTGGTATCAGGACGCATATGAGGAATAAACTTAATTAGGGAAGGAGGTAATTGAAAGGAAGAGGAGGTGCTGGGAAAATGAAGTAGAAGGGTGACGAAGAAAGGATGGGAAAGACGAAACGGAAGAAGAGAAGCAGGAGGAGGAGGAGGAGGAGGAGGAGTACTATTAAAGTGATAATGAAGATGTTGTTGGTGATATAATGATAGCAATGGCGGTGATGATTTTAGTGATAATGATAATGGTGACATGATGATACTAGTGCAGGGAAAATCATAAAACAAAAGCAAGAGCAACAACACCTACTACTGCTATTACTACCACTACCACCATCGCAGAAAATTCCTATCATACAAGAAAAGCGAAAGAAAAGTATATGGACACTAAAACAGAAGCAAGACTACCAATGAAAAGATTACGTGGAAAAATGACAAAATCCACCAAATCATTCATCTATCCACCTATCAGTTTAATAAGACACAAACATCACATCTCGACTAACCGTCCTAGTTACTTTCTATCTCACATTATCTTATCTTTCCTGCACGTACTCTTCCACCCTCCACTTTTTTTTTTTCAGCACTCTTTCCTGCTACTCTCTCCCTTTAATTTCCTACCCTGGGTTTTCCTTCCTTCCCCCTCCCCTCTCTCTCTCTCTCTCTCTCTCTCTCTCTCTCTCTCTCTCTCTCTCTCTCTCTCTCTCTCTCTCAGCTCCTTTTTCCTCTCCATCTCTTTCCTAACCCGATATATAGTTTTCTCCAGAAATAATAACGAGGCGTAGATGAGGTCTCTCTCTCTCTCTCTCTCTCTCTCTCTCTCTCTCTCTCTCTCTCTCTCTCTCTCTCTCTCTCTCTCTCTCTCTCTCTCTCTCTCTCTCTCTCTCAGGTGGTATTTTTACTTTTGGCTTCACTTACTGTTGCTATAGAGACGATGGACAGCACAACAGAAGGATTGACATCAACAGCACCACCAACAACAAAAACAACACAACAACTACAACTACAACTACTACTACTAATAATACCACCACTACCTCTACTCCTCATCTATCATCCGTCTCCTCTCTCTTTTCGTTCCCTGCGATCACTCCTCACCTTCCTTAGGTTCCTCCCCCTCCCTTCCTCCCTCTCCAACCCTCTCATCCCCCTGCCCCACTCGACAATGCCATCTTCTCTGGTCATGTGACAAGGCAGGATAGTAACTATTCCCACTAATTAGAAATGAACATGGAGGAAGAGGAGGAGGAGGAGGACGTAAAGCAACATAAAGGAACATAAAGGCCAGGAAGAAGGGTGGAGAAGGAGGAAGAAGAGCAGAAGGGTGACGTCATGTACCCACAAAAAGGAATACAAAGGAATGACAAACAGCAGCAGATTTGTTTATGGGCACTGCATTATCTAGCAATAAAAAAAAAAAGAAAAAGTAGCAAAGATGAAGGCTCCTCCCCAGCCACCCACCGCTTCCTTCAGTCAGGGAAGGCGAGGAAAAAAAAAAAAAAGTCACGTAGGAGGAGGGCGAGGAAGAACAAGATGATGATAATAACCAGAATGAGAAAAGTAAAAAGAGGAGGAAGAGGGAGGAAGGATGAAAAACAGAAGAGGAGGACGAGGACGAGGGAAGAGGAAGAGGAAGAGGAGGAGGAAGAGGAGGAGGAGTTAAATAGTGATGGGAGCAAGTAGAGGATTGGCTTAGGCGTGTCTTTGTTCTTGTGGAAGAGAAAGAGGAGGAGGAGGAGGAGGAGGAGGTATTGGATGCATGATGGCTATGTAGGATGGAAGGGAAGGGAGGATTAAAGGAGCAAAGGATGGAGGCAAAGAACTAAATGAGGAGAGATGACATCCGAAGGGGAGAAGGAAATACAACAAAGAAGACAAGAAGGGAGGGAGGACAAACGGAAAAGGAGATAGAGAAAAAGAAAAAAAAAGAGGGAACAAAAATAAGGAAATAAGCAGATAAACGAAGATAATACAACAGAAAAGAGGAGAAAGACCGAATGAAGAAAGGAACCGACTAAAATATAATACCAGACGAAAGAGGAACAAGATTAGTAAGGAAGGAAATGTGAAGGCATGAAGGCAGCCAATAAAGAAAGTGAACCAGAAAAAGAACCAGGAAAATCATTAAGTAACTGGGATAGGTACACTACGTATCTATCGCGGCTGATAAGATAGATACCTTTTCTCTCCGCCCTCTTCATCCACTGCCCAACTTCTGAACTTACTGTGAAAGAGCGAATCATTGAGAGACTTGCTTCCCTCACTCGGTCCAACTCGCGGCTGCCAACTATGATTTAAGTAAGGTCTAAAGTCTTGTGGGAGTAGTGAGTCTCTCTCTCTCTCTCTCTCTCTCTCTCTCTCTCTCTCTCTCTCTCTCTCTCTCTCTCAAATATGGCCTTATCGTTCCACTTCATTTTTATTTTCTGGGTGAGATCAAGGAACAAAGAGAGAGAGAGAGAGAGAGAGAGAGAGAGAGAGAGAGAGAGAGAGAGAGAGAGAGAGAGAGAGAGAGAGAGAGAGAGAATGACGTGCAAGCGAACAAGGAAACAATTAAAGCCAATTTCAATTAAAGCGAGTTGTCATAGTGAGCTTAATTGTCAAGAGAAGTTTGTGAAGATGACAAGGAGTAGGGGGGGGGTGGGGGGGAGAGGAGATAACAGGAGAAGGGAGGGAAGGGGGAGGTGACAGGGGGAAGTGAAAGGAAGATGACAAGGGGAGTGAAGGGGAAAACTAAAATAGATAAGTGGATAGACAAAAAAAAAAAAAAAAAAAGAAACGGCAAACAGTGAATTGTTCGTTAGATGTCTGATATATATTGACGCCACTCTGTATAATGGTCTTAATTTGAGGATTTGCTTTTACGTAATGTAGATGCGTCACTCCAGTCCTCCAGCCCTCTTTCCTCCTTTTCCTCCAATTCTCCTTCCTTGCCCTGTTCTATTACCTCTCTCACTCCTCCCTCTCTCTATCTATCATCCTTCCACTCCTCCTATGCGCACTTCCTATCTCTTTCTCTTATGTATCGTTTCTTTCATCTTTTTATTCTTTTTTTTTTTTACTTCTTTATCGCTATCGCTCTTTTTCTCATTCTCGTCTTCCTCTTTCATTTTTCCTTCTACTTTATCACGCTTTCCACTTCCTCTGTCTCCCTTCTTAACTATTTTTTTTCCTTTTTTTCTTTCACTGTTCCCTCTCCTTTATCAGTCTTCACTTTTATTCACCTTTATCACTCTCTCTTATCTCTCTTTCTTCTTTTGCTGTTCTTCCATCTTTAATACTCTTTCTTCTTCTTCTTCCTTCACTATTCCTCCTCCTTTACCACCCCCTTCCTCTTTCTTTTTCACTATTTCTCTGTTATCATCCTTTACTTTTCCTCTTTTATTCATCCCTCTTCCTCTTTCACTTTTCCTCCTTTATCACTCTTTCTTCCTCCTCTTTCCCTGTTCCTCCTTTATCACTCATTCCTTTTCTTATATTTATTCTCTCCTCCTTCAGCTCTCTTTCCTCTTCTTTCACTCTTTTTCCTTTATCACTCTTTCTTCCTCCTCCTTCACTATTCATGTCCTCTTCCATCGTTCACCGCTCCTTCCTCTCAGTTCACAGCAAGAATCAGCACCGCAGCTTAGAACAAGAAGTCGCTCAACATCACAGACTTTCCTCCATGCACTTTTCATGCTCAGAAGCCTCTCAATACTCCTATGTTTACCCCACATGTTCGTATATATCTGTATTCCTCCTCTGCCTCCTCCTCTTATTTCAAGCACTTTAAAGATCTCAGTAGTATTTTTTTTACATGCATGCATTTATTTAGAGCACAAGGACACAAGGAAATAAGGTAAGTTGCGAGATGTCTTCAGGCCTACACGTGGCAGTCCTATCATGGAACATACCACCTTTTTCCACCTATCATATTTCCACCTCTCATCCTCATTGATGGATTTGTCTAATCATCTTTTAAAGTTCCGTAATGACGCAGCACTAACAACCTTATTACTGAGAACCAGTTTCTTCCTATTTCTTTTTTAAATGTAATTTTACTTAGCTTGAACTCATTATTCCTTGTCATAACATGCAGTGACTGTTGTTATATACCCTATATCATTTAAAGACCTCTATCAGATTCCCTATTAGTCTACGCCTGTCTAAGAATAGTCATAAACACACAGGACTGATCCTCGTATGAAAACTGAATACCACCCCTCCTATGAGCACTGACCATCTTTAACCACTTAATAAATTTATACATTTCTCTCTCCCCTCCTCCTCAGGTTCGCAATAGGGACTGGTATCGCTGGCATCGTGGCTCAGAACGGAGAGGTGCTCAACATTCCAGACGCTTACGCCGACCCGCGCTTCAACCGCACCGTGGACCAACTCACGGGCTACGTCACCAAGTCCATCCTGTGCATGCCCATCTTCATCCGAGGCAACGTAATTGGCGTCATGCAGATGGTCAATAAGGCTTCAGGGGTGTTCAACAAGGTGCGTGTTTGTCTGTGTGTATGTATGTGGTTGTTGTGGTGTGGCGGTGGGTGAGCGGCGGTAGGTGAGTAAGTGAGTGTATGTCTGTGTATGGAGGAGTTTGTTGTGGGGACGAGTGGTTGGGTGAGTAGGTTGTTTTGAAGTGGTGAATGGGTTTTTCGTTTGTTGTGTTGTGTGTGTGGGATGTAAGGGAGTGGGTGTGCTGTGTTGCGCATGAGTGTGTATGTGTATGACAGAGAGAGAGAGAGAGAGAGAGAGAGAGAGAGAGAGAGAGAGAGAGAGAGAGAGAGAGAGAGAGAGAGAGAGCCAAACAGAATAATAATGACCTTTACAGACAGCAACATTATTCATCAAAGAAAAAAAAAAAAAAACACTAAGATAAAAATCGGCAAAAATCAGACTAATTGATCAGCTTCACGTCAGGATGCAGCAAAAATTACACAGAATAGAACTAGAAAAAACACTCTTTCCAATAAAAAAAAAAAAATATTACCACCAGCCTCACTTTTCATTCACCTGTCCAAGGCTTCAGGTAACAAGATTAACTACCAAACTCCACCTCTGAATAATTAAGTCCCGGCTATGTATCATCGTTTTCCATTTCAATCCGTTTTCTATTTCACTTTTTTTTTCCATTCCTTTTTCCCTTACATCATTCATTTTCTCCCGTTTTATGACGTAATTTCAATCTTAACTACCTTACTCCACCATTAGTCACTCATAAATAGTTAAGTCCCTGGCATGAATCATCGTTTTCTTTCCTTCCACTCTCCTTCACATCTCTCCTTCCCCTTTCCCTTCACGTCATTCAGTTACCCCATTTTCCATTACTTTCATTCCTTCACTATTTTTTTCCCCATTTCAGGAGGACGAGGAGTCTTTTCAAATGTTCGCCATTTACTGTGGCCTCGCCCTCCACCACGCGAAGCTCTATGACAAGATCCGACGCTCCGAACAGAAGTACAAGGTGATTCACTGGTTCACGAGTGTTTCCCTCCCCCCCCCTCCCACTCCCTCTCTCTCTCTCTCTCTCTCTCTAACCTATTTACTTATTATATCTCCATCTTACTTTTCATCCAGCAATCTCCAGGCTAAGCAAAGTTTTACACGGCAAGTTCTTTAGATGTAAGAAACAACAACCAAGAGTAGTAGATGTTATATTGGATGGCATTTTATGATTTATTTTCTTTTCCTTATGCTTGATTATTATTATTTATTTATTTATTTGTTTTTTTAGCAGGACTGTCTCTGCCAACGGTTGCGCGAGTTCGGGTGATTTAATTTAGTCGTACAAATCTGCAGTTTCACCTAATAAGGCAATTTCTCCCATGTCTTATGTTTTACTCTTCATTTAAGTATTGGGTTTTTCTTTGTTTTTCTTCTTTTTTTTTTTTCTCTCTCTCTCCAGGATCTCGTTTTCTGTTTATACCTCACCCTCGTCTTCAGACAACCTTGGGAGACTCGTGGGGAATCGAGGCTTTTTGGGTGAAGTTGAAAAATAATAAATTCGTAGCATAAATAAACTGAAAATACATACGATACACTAGGAAGGAGGTGAAGGAAGCAAAGTAAATCGATAACATCTCTGAATCATTAGGAAACACAAGGCTCACCATAAATTCGTTGAACGATTGAAACTGCAAATTGGCCGTGAAATTTAATAAGCAGGCAGCCCACGCCGCGCCTGGAGGAAGCAAGAGACGCACTTGCACAATATGAAGAGCGGGGGGAAACGTGGGGCACAATAAAAATGAAACGCAATCAAAATTTTTCTTGAAAGTATCGTACCAAATATTAAATTAAGCTAATATAATACAAAGAGAAATTTTTCCACGGAGACTTTCAAGGTAATTGATTTTATCTAACCCCTAAACCTTTCTCCCCATTCTATTTTTATAGTTATTGCATTATGGCGGAAGAGACTCCAGGTAAAATTATATATTTATTTTTCATACACACAATAATCTAATTACTGACTAGAATCCCTCAAAATGTTCTTTTCAGTCTCTAATAAAATAGCATGAGAACCATGTAACTGCTAGGTATGCATAGCCCCACAATAGGCCAAATTAACCAACAATCACACCAATCAGAACAATTACAGGAACAATTATAGGAACATAAGAAAATAAGGGAAGCTGCAAGAAACCATCAAACCTACACGTGCTACTTCCTTACAAGTATCACCCAATCTTCCTTTAAAGCTACGTAATGACTCACCACTAACAACCTGATTACTGGGTCCATTATTGTTATGATAGATAAATTACGGTATTGGGAAGAATTATGCATGGATACACACACCTACACTCACTTTGATGTACGAACAGGCAGGTGAAAATCAATAGGCAGATGAGTAAGATATCAAGACGTCTCCACTTAAGATTACAAGACATCCCGAGGGAGAACCAGATGGCGGAGGTGACGACAACAAGGGGAACTGATACTCCATCGTGTTCTCTTTCTCATACTTATGGTTGGTGAGTATAATCGTAGGGAGCTTCAAAAAAAAAAAAAAAAAAAAGATTGGATAAATTTGTGAATAGGGATGATTGGCTGATATAGGTGGGTACTGCTTATACTGGGATTGCCACGTGTAGACAGACTTCTTGCAGCTTTCCTTATTTTTTTGCGTTCTTATGTTCTTGTATATATATAAATAATTCAGGAGAAACATACACATCCATGTACATAAAGAAAGAAAAATCTATCAATATATATAAAAAAAATCAAAGGAAATATTCAGAATACATGTTAAGACTTACCTGCGTCAGATCTCCACTTTGATCAGCAACAAAGAATTTACCTAATTAGTGATTCTACATTCAAATGAGAAGACACGGAGGCGCAGCAAGGATTAACGCAATAGTAGTAGTAGTAGTAGTAGTAGTAGTAATGATAGAAGTGGTAGTAATAGCAGTAGTGGTAGTAATAATAGCAGTAGTAGTAGTGGGTGGTGGTGGTATAATAGTAGTAGTAGCAGCTGCAGCAGTAGTAGAAGTAGTATTTGCAACGTAGAAGTAGTAGTAGTAGTAGTAGTAGTAGTAAAGAACATTAAAATTTTTGAAGTATGATAACATATCACCTCATTATGTACAAATGCTTCATTATTGACAATCCAGACTCGTTACTTTACCTTTCCGCCATGTTGTTCTTTGCTCCACGTCACTTCCTATAGAGACTGCATTTGACAGCTGGAGATGACAGATTGGCGGCAGCAACTGCAGTAAGACATCTCGGTCACACTTCACGCGTATAACAAGAGCGTTCACAGAGTGCCTCGAACCAACACACCACGGACGCTGAAGAGTTCCGAACACTTGAGCTACAAATAGACTTGGAACCACGCTCGTTTACCGTCATTCACTTTCAGCAAATAAAAAAAAAAAAAAAATAAAAAATAAATAAATAAAACTCACCGTCCCAACGCCATCACGGTCTCTTAATTGTAAAACCACGTCGCACACGCACACACAAACCCACGAACCGTGTTCTTACGTCCCGCCAGAACGCTACCCTTTTCTATGCACAAATACTTTTTAAATTAAGAAGTCACGTACTTCTCTTAGCGTGAGCAATATGGTTCTATAATTCAACTGAGGTATAGCACACAGAGGAGTGACTAATGCCAGCTTCACGCGATCTTGCTGATCGCAACGTTGAGTTCTCTCCGCCACGAGCACCAATGCATCACTACTCCTGCGCTGTCCTGTACTTCCAATAAGTTTCCAATTATTCAAAAGTTCTTAAAACCATTTTCATTAAAACTGCGAGTTAAAACCGGATATATATATATATATATATATATATATATATATATATATATATATATATATATATATATATATATATATATATATATATATATATATATATATATATATATATATATATATATATATATATATATACTTTTTTTTCAGTGATATATATATTACATACAAAGTTTCCCATTATATTGAAGTTAGTGAAGTTTCAAGTTTGTGAGTTGAGGGAGTAAAGAAAACGTATTGAGTCACTCGAAACGTGTAGGGCGCGAAACTTAAATCTTAATGTAATTGAGAAACACGGCGGTGCCTGTTTATTCCTTGCAACGCTTCCCATAATAACACGTCTTAATGATTTACGCAAACTAAGCAGACTCCAAGAGAAGTAGGATACACACACACAGCGTCAGTGTACCCAGAGGAGGAGGCGTGAGTGCGTCAAGACAGCCAAGCAGGGATATCTTCCTCTGTAATTCCCTCAAGACCTTAGTTAGTCATGTTATCAGGGGAGATGGCAGGCAAGCGTGACCTCAAGACGGCTTCACAGGATGGTAAAGGCGCCCCACGCACGGAATGCATCGAGTCTAATGCTGATCATGGGACAAACAATCGTGGAGGTCTTGGGAGGGATGTCAGTGTGCGTGACGCCTCCATTAAGATGAGGACGATTTGTGGTTAACTTCACAAAAATGTTGATATGTTGAGCGTTTCTTCTTAATATAAAAGAACAGTGCTCTGTTATAAGTGAGACATTTTAGATTGTACAGATTACACTTAGCTAATCATCAACTAATTAAAAAATGTTACCGAGCATAATAAATAATGCGGCAGACCAAAACAGCCTTGTAAAATGAATGAAAAAAAAATACCATTTTATGCCCTTTTCTTTCTTTTCTTTTTTTTTCACAGAGGAGTTATATATTTATTTGTCTGTTTTCTGTGAGCACAGTCAGTGTATTGGCTGAGACACCACCCTCACCGCCTCGCCTCAGGAGCCAGCCTGTATCTTAATGTCCTAGTTGCCTCCTCTTCCAGGTAGCCCTCGAGGTTCTCAGTTACCACAACTCTTGCTCTGACGACGAGCTTGATGTCCTGCAAGCTGAAAACGTAACCAAGCATATCCCGGGGGTGGACGAGTAAGTAGGAAGCTGTTAAGCGGCGCGTCTGTGTCTGTGTCTGCGGCCGTGTCCTCGTTTCCCATTTAGTAATTTGGTTTTTCTCTTTCATGCTCTGATCCATGGATGACTACTAACCTGTCCCCATCTCTCCTCACTATTTTCAGGGCCTATTAATGATACACCACGGAATTCTTAGGCTAGCATTGATTGCCTTTTGACAATTCCAGGAAAGTAGATTTATTTATCTATTACTCAATTTTTTTTTTTTGGCAAATCAACATAAATGATGAATTGTGCATCTGTTGTAGAGAACCATATTATGTGCCCCAAACATACAATACCAAAGTTGAAATCAAAAGGATGATGCCTGAGCGGTGACGTGTCTCCCTCTCTGATGCTTTAAATCCCCGTCACCGGACTTCCGTGAGCTATCATGGGACGCAAGCCATTCATGTCTTGCTTCAAAAGGCTGTCGCCCGCCACCCTCCCCTGCCACCTCCCTCCACCCAGACCACTGCTCCTCTAAAAGGTCCCCCTCCTCATCACCTCTTGCAGGTAGCTCTGGAAATGATGAGCTACCACAGCAGTTGTGCGCCCCTCGAGCTTGATATGTTGTCAAAAGAAGAGGTGCCCAATGTCTTGGCAGGCGTAGATGAGTAAGTACAGGAGGGGGGAGGCGGGGAAGGGGCCGCGCTTGATGACCGTGATGCACAAGCCTTAAACAATCATTGCAATAAATAAACAAGTAATTAAGTAACATTACTACTCTAGTTAACCATCAATGAAGCCAATGGCGTAATATACTTGTTTTGTGATCATATATCTTCAAAGTTGTCTTAAATTTTTAAATAATTGTAAGTATTGATTGGTTTCATAATAATAACAGTGTTCAGGATACTAAACCCCAGACTGTGTTATTAAGTATGAAGGATTGTGACTGATGACGATGATATGAAAGATAATAATGATCATGATGGTGATAAATGTGTGTGTGTGTGTGTGTGTGTGTGTGTGTGTGTGTGTGTGTGTGTGTATATGTGTGTGTGTGTGCGCGCGCGCGCGCTCGTGTGTGTGTGTGTGTGTGTGTGTGTGTGTGTGTGTGTGTGTGTGTGTGTGTGTGTGTGTGTGTGTGTGTGTGTTTAGTGTGTGTGTGCGCGCGCTCGTGTGTGTGTGTGTGTGTGTGTGTGTGTGTGTGT
>NC_087165.1:10133511-10196011 GCF_035594125.1 Scylla paramamosain | reverse complement strand
ATATATATATATATATATATATATATATATATATATATATATATATATATGTCACAATATTGATAAGCACTTATCGCAAACTGATTATCTTCTTTTTTTCTTCTTTATCTTTTTTTATCCTTCTATTTTCTTGCATTTCAATGGATCACCAATATCCTTCAAGGTTTAGAGATATAAAGACTACAACATAGGTGCAATTTAAACTAGGAATCTTTGATATGTATGCATGTTCATGTTCTTGCCATAATGTTAATGTTTGACCAAATTCTACTTGGTGGAAAAGAATGTACGATTTCGTTACTTCGTTATCTTCGTTCGTCATTAACAACATATTCGTTAAGAATGTTACGGAATTCATGATTGTACTCCACGACGGTGTCAATAATTATCGGAGTTTTTAAATTCAACAATTAAATCAAGAGGAACAAACAACAAAAGTTATTCAAAACAGTTTCGAGGAGACGTTCGAGAACTGATCGGTATCATATTCAACGATTAATCACTTTTAATTTTATTTTCTAATGTGTGAATACGTATGTAATAATGTGTGTATGTGTGTGTGTGTGTGTGTGTGTGTGTGTGTGTGTGTTTGTGGAATGTTCGAGGATGAGCCCTTCGGAATATCCCATTCATCATCCACTTATCAACTGACCACTCCTCCTCCGCTTTACAAGTATGAATGAATGAGAGATAACTTAAACGCTCGCTCGGGTTAGTCATGGACGAGAGAGAGAGAGAGAGAAAGAGAGAGAGAGAGAGAGAGAGAGAGAGAGAGAGAGAGAGAGAGAGAGAGAGAGAGAGAGAGAGAGAGAGTCGGTTCACACAGACAAAATAATAGTTCATCGTTACTTGTCCCAGCTATCAGCAGCTTACGTCATACCATCGTGAATCGTCTCACCTGGCTGCTGCACTCTTACCTCTGGAGGATGAGGTACCACTGCGCATCTAGATTCCTCTTTTGATGGCTGGAAGGGGAGAAGAATCACTGACTGGTGTGGTTAGCAGAATCCGTAATAAATGGATTTGATTGGACAAGGCACATTTACAAAATTCAATGCTTTCAGTTACTCATTTCGTCCAGAAATAAGAAAATGATACGTGTTATGTTCATTTCGGTTTGTTCTCCTATCAAATTAGTCTGTAAAACTGCCAGATATTTTTCACCCGGGTTTAGTTTGTCAGTGGAAAATATCTGAAGAAGACACCAATATTTTGTCACTGTGAGTCGGCCTTAGTACCAAGAATTTCACTGAGCGATGCCTTTCTTAGTATAATGAACACCCACTTTCTAGTACAGCGTGTACCTCACTTATAATGCTGCATCTCCTCGAATGACGCTTTATCATCTTTCCTCCTCATCGTGGAAGGAACGTTCCGTATTAGTCGATCTACGAGCTCAGAGATATGAAGGTAAATACACACCCCACGAGAATGTGTTCCGGGTTTCATACTCAGAAATACAAAGGGAAGCAGATTCTATCCGTTTGTGGAGGGAAGGATTTTGCGATGAGCGTGAGTCGAGGGATGTCCGCGTCTGCGCCTTAACGCCGTCTTCACCGATGCCTTATTCTGACCACTGTCCCCCGCACACAGGTCCCCGCACACATCGCACACAGGGACCACTCCGCTCTTTGGTCTTGACTGTCTATACCAGACGATAGGCCTTCTCAAGAGATCAGTGAAAGACTGGAACTTTAGAATCATTTCGACCGATGAAAGCACTCCCCATTTCAGGTCTGTCTGGGTTGTGTGGTAGTGAGAATTACTTAGTGTATAATATTGAAGCTTAATAGTCCGTAGTTCCTTTTGTCCTCTTCCCTACCGGCCTAGGATTTGTGTGTTGACATTTTCACGTGCACGACAAAATGAGGAGAAAGAAACATAAAAAAAAAAAAAGATTGAGAGACACTTTCCACATTTCATATATTCGGCACTTTGAGGGTATTCATTAACGGTGACGCACGTAGTATACTGGAGCATTTTTTTTTTTTTTTAGTTCTTAGGGAGGGAAGGTGGGAGGCAGGGAGAGGGTAGGGATACAGGGTGCAAGGGAGGAAGCCGTAAGGAAGAGTGAGAGATAATCTGAACACTTTCCTAGTTCTATAATGCACGGTCTCTGATTCTCCTTTACTATTTTTTCTTCGACGTGAAATTCTGGGACCGAGTTCTCAAACGTTTCAACATCTTATATTGACTAGTTCTTAAAAAGGCTCCAGCTGAAGTTATTTGGGTTTTCAAGAGTGTTTCTATAATTCCAGTAATAAATAGTCCTGCACTAAGATTCTGCACCATCAGTAGAAAGAGAAACACCCATGTGAACTCGACTAATCATCTTTGTGGCTTTCGAGAGCAGTCCTTGTGAGAGGCCGGAGCGTTTCAAAATTTGGGCCAATAAGCGGTGAAGGGCGAATGTTTGATATCTTCCCACTCGCCGCCCAGTCACTCACAGACGCTCGGTGGATGAAACTTGTCCTTCCCTATCACGGAACACACTGGGCGTTCCGTCTCTCCTTAGCCCTTCGTGGTTAAGTTCTCAGTACATACATACAAGTTGGTGAGGATTTGTAGGGTGGATGCTAACCAAAGAATTCAGCGATGTATTTGTATATATATAGAGATGATAGGAGTAATAATAATAATAATAATAATAATAATAATAATAATAATAATAATAATAATGAATTGTTCTCTTTTTTCAATATACACATTAATGTTTGCGCGTCAGTATTTCATATAATGCACACACACACAAACACACACACACACACACACACACACACACACACACACACACACACTCGGCAGAAAAAAAAAATTTCAAGCCGACATTTTTCAATTGTATCTCAGGGCGAGCGAGAGTTAAGAAGAAACTGTCCTGTGTTCGTTGCTTCGCCTACTGGTGTACATTTTAGAAGTCAGCAGGCTAAGCACTGGACACACACACACACACACACACACACACACAAACACACACACACACACACACACACACACACACATGCACTGTACTTTAGGGACCACTATTCCATGGTGCCCCTAGCAGAAAAATAAGAAGAGGAAGTGGTTTACTGTTATGTCCCGTTTCCTTTGATGACACATTTTGTGGATCTTGCTTTTTCGAGTCGATCGATTAGTACAGTACTTCACAGTCTTCCGGAGACGTAAGGAGAATACTAAGACAAAATGCCAAGGAATAAACCCAACACTAAACCTCAGAAAACACTAAACGGGTATCGATCGGGGAGGGGCAAGTACGTCTTACAAACTGAAAGGTTTTAACGCCACCACTTAATAGGACATGCATACAGTAATGTTGTATTCGGATACTTTGTACTATATTATTATTGCCATAGCCACACGTACACTCATGTAGTCCTATTTTGTTGTGATAGTCAGCTTTGAAGGGGCAGCGCGAGTGCCACTACTTGCAATGCCACCACGGAATTCATTGCCTTAGCCACGGCGTGCGTCACTCACCTGAACGAGACGCTAGATTAATGTTAATAATAATAATAATAATAATAATAATAATAATAATAATAATAATAATGATAATAATGATAATAATAATAATAAAGATAATAATAATAATAATAACTATAATCAAAACTAACTTTTCACTCTTAGGATATTAGTAGTTGTTAGTCACTTGTTTGCTTGTTTCCGTGTGTGTGTGTGTGTGTGTGTGTGTGTGTGTGTGTGTTGCTAGGGAAAATACAGTAGTTATTCACGAAGCACGTATTGAACACGAGCGGCGCGCCAGCCTGGAATGAGAGAGTGGCCGTGAGACAGAGTTAATACTATTTCACCCCACACACATCACACGACCTACTAGTTGGAGTGTTTTTTTCCCTTTGTAAATAGTGTACAACGTGTAAGTTAGTGAGACGAAACAAGAAAATAAAAATAAAAATGAAAAAAAAATATAAATAAATGAGTGAAAAGTGAGGTTCTCTGCCTTGCTGATGGAAAATTCTGTTATCGTTCACTAATTTAATTCTTTCTATTTTTTTTTTTCTTTTTTGGTATTCTTTTCCATGTGGCGTGTTCACTTTTTTTCTTGTTTTTGGAGGCGCTGGCACACGAGCCCATACCTGCAGGAGGCTTCAGCCATCACGTGTGGAGGAAGCAGAGGCAGTTCAGGTGAAACACAGTGGCCGTGGTGTTCTGCTGGGCCGAGTGCGGTGTGTGTCCTGCGTGAGGGTGATGGCCGCGTGGTGGCGCCTCGCGAGCGAGCTGGGGGCGAGGGGTGGTGGGAGGCGGCCCGCTGATCACGCCCCCCACAGATGTGTACTCTATGTGATAACCTTAGATTAAAAATTAGACATATAAATATAAACGAGGCACGGAAATGATGTCTGGTCGTCTCATTTACTCCTTCAAACTTACGCAAACGGAGATCTACAGGACAAAAATAGTGTAGTGTTATTTATTTGTTTTCCAAGTCAAGCTTTCTTGGATTAAGCAGTACATAAATAAATATAAACGAGACACTTGAAGGATATGTTGTGGTATTATTTATCCCTTTATGCGGAATGAACACTGCGAATATCAAGCGCATTTACCGTTGTCACGATCCCGGTTATCTTTCCAAGAAAGTGGACGTTACACTGATCCCAGAAAGTTTTAAAGGTCTGCATTTTTAAAGGCCTCGAATACCTACCCGACCTATCCGAAATCAGCTATGAAACCTTCTCTCAAAACCCTTACCTTGGCACAGCACGCCAGGAATCACCTTAATACCAGATCAGTGTCGGGGTAGAAAACACAATTATTCTACACAATAACAGAATATATTAATAGTAATGTTAATTTATAAATAAATTGAGGTAATACACATTAAAGGAAATCAGGGAACAAATTTCTACCTTAGACCAACACAAGATAATTCCCACACTCAATTACCATACATTTCCCTTTTATTCAGGCTCTTATATCGCCTCCCTTATTGCTCAAAGGTTATACACATAAATATATGACATTTCCGTCACTTCACAAAACATTTCACTCCTTCACAGGCCGCTGGAATATTTTCCCCAACTACCGGAATTTCCCCAGACCGCGTCACCGCGTCACTAAATAACAATTCCCGTATTTCACCTCCTCAAACCTCACAAGACCACCACCATCACCATAATTCACCTATAACACCATAACACCACACCCGAAGACACCAATAACGCCACAACTATAACCCCAAATCACAAAATGGCTGCCTCTCACTCCCACGCTACCCCTCAGCGTTACGTCACCGACACAACTCACCAACCAAATTTCAGCGGACAAGAGCTCTTGGTACCACAAAAAAAAAAAAAAAACCTCACCAACGAGATCCTGGATATCAAGGTTATGTCACCACATCGTCAGTACCTCCACGTATCACCATAATACCACCCAAATTTAGCCATTGAGAACGCCGCCCAGACGGATATGTATCGCCTCTCGCCTCCACACATTCCACCTCAAATACACCTTTTCCCTTACATATACATACATATAAAGAACTTAGATTATGAAGAGAATAATACTACATGATATAAAATGAGTAGATAAGCCTTATACTAACTTATAACTAAGAATAAATATACTTTTAAAAGGAAAACTGAACACGGGAAAATAAGATAACGTGTTCCTTTTCAGGGTAAACTCGGCAAATAACATGACACCTGGGACTCTCCATTCTCCTGCTTGCTATCGTTAAGTCACAAACCCTTCCAGTTTGGAGTGAGTATTCCATCGCTCTTCACAGCACAGAAGCACGAGTGTCACACCAGCACATCAGGAAGGCCAAGCGTGCTGCTGTGTGCTGTCAAGCTCCACTCTTCCCCTCCCCACCATTGTACCTCCCCACCATTGTAAACACGTGTGGCGCCTCAGTCCTGCAGGTTGGTGGAGAGAAATTCAGAGACTCAAAGCTGCTCATACATATGAGAAAGTGAACTGTAAGCCATAAGTACAAAGGGGAAAATATATCCTAGTAGGTTGAGTGTACCTTTGCCTTGGACCAATTGGTGACTTGAAATCATGAGTTTCGATCTTCCCGTGGGACAAAAGCAGGTTCAGTCTGTTGCATGAGACTAGGAGTATATCCAACATTGTACTTTATATAACAAGGGCTCTCTCTCTCTCTCTCTCTCTCTCTCTCTCTCTCTCTCTCTCTCTCTCTCTCTCTCTCTCTCTCTCTCTCTCTCTCTCTCAAGGCCTATACCTAAGGAGGGCGAAGGATCATATGTAACAACCCTTCCGAACACCGAATATTGCGTTGTACTCTGGAACAATTTTCTTGATCATGGCGTTCTGCTTAGCCATCAGTTTATCGCGTATGGGGTTCGAACGGTACTTCTTGATCCCCGGTCGGTGCACCAAGAACGCGTTGTCCAAGATGTGAAACTCGTAGTCCAGCAAGCATAGGATGTACGCCTGAGAGAGCCAAAAAGTCGTGTTAGTTCACCTGTAGGCAATTATTGATGTTTCGTAGGCTTACACGTAACTGGAATAACCTTGTATTCATCTTCCAAGAATCTTCAAGTTTTCCTTCGTCTGACATACTAACAAGTCACGGTAGCTTCATCAAGTAGTGTCCGAGTGACCAGGTCTTTGAATATCCACAGAAAAGCAAAGTCGTGACAGCTGTTGTAGCCCAAGTATCAGTATGTCATAATAAATATAGTTAATCGAAAATTAATCTTATTGAAAGTTATGGAAAATTAAACAGTATGATCGAAAAATTAGAAAATAAATCTAATAGCAATCAAAACATCATATTATAAAGTGTAAAGACGGAAACGGAGAGATGGAAACAGAAAGACAAGCTAGACAGAGTTGTTAGACAAGAGAGGGTCAAGATGGGCAAGCCGCCTATCACCGTACTCGTAAGTAGCGACTAAAAGTTGCAATGGAATCCGGAGAACTCCATTACAACTTTTGGGATTGGGTATGTGTAAGTAAGTGTTTTCTCACTGAATGTTAATTGCGTCAAGTAATTCAAATCGGAAATGTAATGTGAAGTGTTTAGAGATATTTATCTTATTTCATTTTATTTATTTATTTATTGATTTATTTTTTAACAAGAGGAGAGTCCAATTTCTATTTTTTTTTTCCGTGCTAGGATGATGTGAATAACTTCTGGAAGTCGTATATGATCGTGTGAGTGTATGTATATGTAATTAATACAAATTAAGTAACGTTATAAAACCTCAACGCTTTCTCTTGAAGCCACAAGTGCCTGTGTTAGAGATTTAAGGACGCAACAAGATCGTGCATCATAGAAGCACCACACACCTTCATCATATGACCCAATTACCCCCTTATCTGCGTAACAATTGATATTATAAGTCTGTGAGCTGCTTATCATCAGCATTGCATCAGGATCTCTTCTAGGCTTACTTAGTGGCCAATGGAATGACAGTAACGTGCTAAAACAAAGTAGCCCACACATCACCAAAGAAGAAGTGCCGGTGTGAAGAAGACAAAGATACGGACATATACGTATAAATAAATAAATGAAACCATCTGGATACTAAGACACAGAAGGAAAATAGCAACGAGAATAAATATGATTACACATCTCACCATTCTGACACACACACACACACACACACACACACACACACACACACACACACACACACACACACACACACACACACACACACACACACACACATAAACAACAATGATAAACAGATGCTTTTCCAATTATATAACTATGTCCATCAAACACACTTAAGACTGAGAAATTACTCCAGAAATGTTTATAATCTATACACGCTTAGATAAGTTAGGAATACACATGAAATACAAGTCCATGATCACTGTCTCTTAACTGCCCACACTCTGCCTCTCGTACACACACAGCCAGAAGATTATTAATCAGTTGCACTCAGTTCGACAGTGATACACCAGTGATCTCCTTAATAAATTTCTGGCAATCAGTGCAACTATTCAACAGAAAAAGCAATACACACTTGAATTATCCTGTTATTCTTGCCTTCCCAGGAGAGCCGCTCATCGAACACTGGTTCCTTGTTGGTGCCCATGTATTTCGGTTCCCAGAACTCGTAAGGCGAATAACGCTTGCTCACATGGAAAACACGCAGGCCAGGCTTAATGGGATCTTCACGCCATTCCTGAATTAGTAGAACCACGTATGAGAAAGAGAGAGAGAGAGAGAGAGAGAGAGAGAGAGAGAGAGAGAGAGAGAGAGAGAGAGAGAGAGAGAGAGAGAGAGAGAGAGAGAGAGAAAGAGAGAGAGAGAGAGAGAGAGAGAGAGAGAGAGAGAGAGAGAGAGAGAGAGAGAGAGAGAGAGAGAGAGAGAGAGAGAGAGAGAGAGAGATTGTTCAGTGTATGTTGGGGAAAGGGAAGAGAGACAGCATTAATGATATGAAAACTCAATCATCGTCATTGTCCCTCAATGCTATTATGTCAGGACCTGTTAAGATCGCAGATTCTTTAACTTTTCCATGAATTAAAAAAAAAAAAAAACTTTCAGTGAGAAACTTTGCGTCCAAAGACCTAACACATGATAAGAAAAGAAAAAAAAAGAAGAAAAAACAAGGCCTCACACTCACTGTCAGCATGGGAACATTAAAACATAAGGGAACCATGAAAATTATACGAAATCCATATAAAAAAGAAATATCATACTTGATGTGAAAAATCGTTAGAAAATATGTATGAAATGAAAGGAAAAAACCCAGACCCTTGACTCACTTTGGATCTAGGGATATTATGACACTTGGGACAAACGGACTTGTGGAATGGAAACGCCTGCTTCTCCTTCAGCAATCTGACTAGTTCCTCCTTCGTTTCGGGCGGTGCAACATTTTCCTGCACCTCAAAGACTTGAAAAACGAACACCCGAGGTTTAGTGGTGTTGGAAATGTCCGGAAGCTTCAGCATGTTGAAAAACTCTGGAGAGTGGAGAAATAATTTGATATACAGTGAAAGTGAATAAAGCACAACAACAACAACAACAACAACAACAACAAAGGAAACCCAACAACCAAGAACGAGAAAAATAATCTTAGTTTGTTATTACATCTCATATTATTCATCTATTTTTTTTTTTTTTCATTTATTAACCTATTGACAAGACACGCCTTCATACTCAATACAAAATTATTAAACTCAGAACACCTCCAAACTTTAGCAGGGAGAGTGATGCATTATCAAGCTACGTCCACCCTAGGAAGCGTTGTTTGGAAACAATCTTTGCACACTGTCTGCAAATATTTGACAAACATTTCAGAAACATTTGGAAAGTATTTGAGAATCATTTGGGAATGTTTGGAGACACCCACTTATCCATCCATCCATTCATCTATTCATGCATCAATCCACTGATCCATCTATGCATCGATCACTCCATTGATCCATCCATCATTCCATCTATCCATGTATCCATTCATCCATCCATCCATTCCTTCATGCATCTTTCCTCTCATCCATCTATCCACCCATCCACTTACAGGTCCATCCATCCATCTATCTATCTATCCATCTATTTATCTATCTACTCATCTATCCAGCCATCCACTCATCCATCTATGCACTCATTCATCTATCCAGTCACCCATCCATCCATATATCCATCTGTCCATTCATCCATCCATCTATCTACTCATCAATCCATAACAACTGTTCCCCAAATGATTCCTGTTGAGGAAACGCCTGCAGTACACACAAATCAAAACAATCAACTCAGCCCTCTTCGCCTCCTTTCTGCCCTACAATCTCTTAGTTGATCAGCCTTCTCTAATTCCTTCATGTGTATCCTCCTATTCCATTGTTTAGTTATGAGATTTTCTCTGTGCCTTTTCTTCTCTCTGTTTCTATGTCAGTGCCGCTGTTTTTTTTTTCTTTTTTTTTTTTTGTCTATTTGTTTGTCTGTCTGTGTATGTCAGTCTTCTTTCCATCATAATGTCTCTCTCTCTCTCTCTCTCTCTCTCTCTCTCTCTCTCTCTCTCTCTCTCTCTCTCTCTCTCTCTCTCTCTCTCTCTCTCTCTTTGCCTCACCGGGGATGAAGTTGATGGACGGGTACAGCTCCACGTCTGACGGGAACACGAAGTAAGTCTGCGCTGCCTGCCTGGCGGCGTTCCTCGCTACATTCACGGGGTACAGTAGGTTGTTCTGCCGCCTGTAAGTGGTGACGTTGGTCCAGAGAGGCGGCTCCTGCCCACAGTCTATCTTCCTCTTGAGCAGCTCCTCCGTGAACGGGATCTGATGCCATGGAAAGAGAACGAGCGCAGAAGTGGACGGGTAAGATGTAGCTCAAACCAAATGATAAAGATAACATGGGTAAAAGGAATAGGTAATGAAAAATGTTGACATAAAAGGGAAATAATAAAAGTATGATATAAAAGAAAAGAAAAAAAAAAAACATGTTATTCCCTCGCGTGCCCTTGAAGTCTACCTCACCTTCACAGGCGTGTGTTTGGCCTCGAAGAAGAGGTGGAAAGTGACGTGCTTCTTGATGTCCTCAGCCCAGCAGTCACGAAGATACAGGATGGTGTTGACCGTGGCGTTGAAGTCATCACCAGGCGCGTACAAAGCCATACTCACGGGGCCCTGGTGAGGAGCGAGTGAGTGAATGAGTGAGGAAGTAAGTGAATGAATGGACGAACGAAGTGTTACTATATTATTGTGAGTTATTAACGTCATCGTGCACTCAGAACACAAATCCACGAAATCTATAGAATTCTTCAAGAAACTTCTAAGGACGCACCTTCCAGCGGGACGTGATTGGTATAAGGTTGTGGAGGAAGGTGTAGTCACCATGGGTAGTGAACGTGATGGACTCGTCACACCGGAACGACATCGCCGCCGGCAGGTAGTTCTGAAGGACCCAGTAGTCGCCCCGTTGCTGGTAGGAAGGTTGCAGCGGCATCGTCGCGCACTCTTTCAGGTCTGGGAACATTTTGCGCTCTAGGGAGTCCAGTGGCGGGTCAGGAGTATCTACCACAGGCGTCGCTTCTGGTTTTCCATGTTTGAAGCTCTTGAGGACACTGGTGTCATTGTGCAGGGAGTGGATGGTAGCCTTGTACTTTATGACGTCCCTGGCGGAGGATGAGTGCTGCTTGGGCGAGGTGGAGGTCCATGAGAGGCACAGGTACAGCACTAGCACAATGTTGAACAACAGGAGGCCCCGCTTCAACGCCAATTGCAACGATCCCATGGCTCTCATCACTCCTGAGGACGTAAGAGATAAAATTAGCTCACACACACACAGACACACACACACACACACACACGCCTGTCCTGGTTGGAAGCGGACGTGCCTAACCACCTCTCTGATACCTCTCCAGTGGAAGGCTGTTACTACTACCATGTATTTAGCACCTGTGAAAGTTCTGCTGGAAGCACACGAACGTGCTTTCAAATCTGTTTTGGACATTGTTACTGAACAACTTAAAGGAAGGAAGGATCCAGAGCACCGAAAGCACAGTCAATAACCTCATCAAGAGTTTGGAGTTTACACAATCCGAACTACTGGAGATTAAGAACAAGGTAAAAGTGCTTCATAAGTCCTGTTCTGACGAGCAAACGGAGATTGACGGTCTAAAATAAAAAAATACTCGTAGCTGAATTACAACATCGTGTCAACTACCAGGAAGATAATTCGCGAAGAAACAACCTACACATCTCAGGACTTAAAGAGCTCCAGGGCGGTGAGACATGGGAACAAACTTCTACGACTGTAAGCAAACTCCTGGAAGAGACCCTTCAACTCTCATCAGTGAAGCTGGAGCGTGCTCACCGTGTCGGACCCATTACTTCATCTCTACCAAGAACGATCGTTGCACGGTTTCTTAACTACGGAGATCGTGAAGCGGTCATGAGAAATGCAAGGAAGCTGAAAGGATCAGGAATATTTATCAACGACGACTTCTGCACCGCCTCTCAAGAGATAAAAAGGAATCAACTACCGCAACTGAAACAGGCAAGACAGGAAGGGAAGATCGCGTATTTTCGACACACGAAACTCATCATCAAGAACAGAATGAGCCAACAGCCGTCATCTGCTTCACCCGGTGCCTCGTCCAGTGCTTCGCCCGCTGGTGGTTCGGAGTTGACGGGCCACTGTGGTGGAGTCCCTCCGACACCTTGTGCCGGGCCTCAGTTGAGACGCAGTCCTGGGGCGAACGAGACAGCTACTGCGAGACCAGCATCGCCGGAGCCTGAACCTACTAGTGACGTAGACGCTCCTGGGGTGCTGCCAGCCGGCATTCCGAGTTCAGTGGGCGTTGATGGTGTCGTGGTGATGGAGGCGCCTGGCAGTGCTGGATGCTCCAAGTCCCTCAGGAAACGCAATAGGAAATAGATAAGTTCTAAGTGCTGCAATTGCTAATGTATTTTGCTGACACACTTATCACTACTTGTACTACTTGTACTATTACTTATGCTACTACCATTACTTTCCCCAATATTTACCACTACTGCTACACTATTATTACTACTTATACTGTACTATTACTCTCCCCACTACTACCATGTACTTTACTATTATACAGTTATCACTACATATACTACTCGTACTATTACCTATGCAATTACTATTACTATCCCTACTACTACTTGTACTACTACTACTAATACTGCTTATACTACTACAACCTATTCTACTAATGCTACTCGTACTACTACAAAATACTACTATTCATACCATTACTACTACTCACAATACTAGTAATTATATTACAACCACTTGTACAACTGTTATTACTTCTACTACTACAGTTACTATTTCCGTTACTAGCATACTAATTATCCAATTACTACTATTTTATACCACTTATATTATCAATTCGACTACTAATACTTCTATTACAATGATTCCTATTAATTACACAATAATTACCATTATTATTTGTTATATTAATAATACTACCGCCACTTGTACTACAATTACTACTACTACTTACACTATTGATAATAAATGCACTAAAGTAATACTACTACTATTATCCTTTATCATTTGTCACTATTATATAGCTGCACTACTGCTACTGGTATTACTGATGCTGTTACTGGTGCTGCTAGTGCTACTGGAGCTACTAGTACTACTAGTTGGTGCTACTAGTGCGACTGCTACTAGTACTACTGCTACTACTGCTACTAGTTCTACTACTACTGCTACTGGTGCAGTACCACTACTGCCACTAGCACTACTATTACTACCACGACTACCTCTACTGCTGCTACTACTACTACTACTACTACTACTACTACTACTACTACTTTAGCAAATGTTAATATTTTTCCTTTTGTCTCTGTTAACAATGAAGACCTATTCGATTGTTATAGCTCAAATAATTTACAAGAACAAGAATTACATGATTATTATGATCCATATAATGAACAAGACAATGTTTATAATGATGCCCTTCATGTTAACCAATTTTATATGCAGTCAAGGAATGTAAACTTCTCTAAATCAGAGTACACTGTCCTAGACTGCCTTCCTTTATCTAATAATAATAATGCTATGATGAATGTATTAACATTGAATATTAGATCAATTTCTACCAATTTACAATATTTTGTAGACATTGTCTTTTCAAGTCGTATGTACTTCGATGTAATGGATTTTACAGAAACCCGACTGGATGCAGATATCTCCTAATTATATACCTTACCGTATTACAACATGATCACTAATAACAAACAGGTATGGAGGGGGAGTGGCCATTTATATCTCAAGTAAGTATACATCCTCTAAGGTTATTGAATTTTCTCTGTCAGAACTTTTTATTGAGAGCTTGGGAATTGAAGCCAAAATTAATGAAAAAACTATTTATTTGCATTTACAGACCACCTCAAAGCAGCGTAAATCAGTTTCATAATGCTCTCAATGAAACTTTAAATTTTATAAGATAAAAACTATAGTGATCTGTTTATACTTGTGGATTTCAATTTAGACCTATTACAACATAATACTAATGACAATGTGCAAGAATTTATTAACATTAACGCTCTTGAATCTTCCGAGTTTTCCACCATCTGGCTACGACTACAGAGTCACTCTCATACTAAATTTATCTGTGCTGTATACCTCTCTCCTAACTCCTCTGACTATAAGAAATTCTTTGACTACTTAACTTCCAAAGTGGAGCACATTCTGACCCTCTTCCCTTTTGCAGAGATCTCCATTCTTGGAGACTTCAATGTTCACCACCAGCTTTGGCTTTCCTCTCCCTTCACTGACCATCCTGGTGAACTAGCCTACAACTTTGCTATCCTCCATGACCTAGAGCAATTGGTGCAACACCCTACTCGTATTCCTGACCGTCTTGGAGATACGCCCAACGTTCTTGACCTTTTCCTGACCTCTAATCTTTCTGCTTATACTGTCACCCTTTCTTCTCCGTTGGGCTCCTCCGATCACAATCTCATATCTTTATCTTGTCCTATCACTCCAATCCCTCCTCAGGATCCCCTTAAGCGAAGGTGCCTCTGGCGTTTTGCCTCTGCTAGTTGGGGGGACCTGAGGAGGTATTTTGCTGATTTTCCTTGGAATGACTACTGCTTCCGTGTCAGAGACCCGTCTTTGTGTGCTGAGCGCATAACAGAGGTGATAGTGTCTGGCATGGAGGCGTACATTCTTCACTCTTTTTCTCGTCCTAAACCTTCTAAACCTTGGTTTAACACAGCTTGTTCTCGTGCTATACATGATAGAGAGGTGGCCCACAAAAGGTACTTAAGCCTTCCTTCACCAGAATCTCATGCACTTTATATTTCTGCCCGGAACCATGCCAAGTCTGTTCTCCAACTAGCCAAAAACTCCTTCATCAACAGAAAATGTCAAAACCTTTCAAGATCTAACTCCCCTCGTGATTTCTGGCATCTAGCCAAAAATATCTCCAATAACTTTGCTTCTTCTTCTTTCCCTCCTCTACTTCAACCAGAAGGCACCACTGCTATCACATCTATTTCTAAAGCTGAACTCTTTGCTCAAACCTTTGCTAAAAACTCTACCTTGGACGATTCTGGGCTTGTTCCTCCCTCTCCTCCACCCTCTGACTACTTCATGCCACCTATTAAAATTCTTCGCAATGATGTTTTCCATGCCCTCGCTGGCCTAAACCCTCGGAAGGCTTATGGACCTGATGGGGTCCCTCCTATTGTTCTCCGAAACTGTGCCTCCGTGCTTGCACCTTGCCTAGTCGAACTCTTTCAGCTCTGTCTGTCAACATCTACCTTTCCTTCTTGCTGGAAGTTTGCCTAGATTCAACCTGTTCCTAAAAAGGGTGACCGCTCTAATCCCTCAAACTACCGTCCTATTGCTTTAATTTCCTGCTTATCTAAAGTTTTTGAATCTATCCTCAACAGGAAGATTCTTAAACATCTATCACTTCACAACCTTCTATCTGATCGCCAGTATGGGTTCAGTCAAGGCCGCTCTACTGGTGATCTTCTGGCTTTCCTTACTGAGTCTTGGTCATCCTCTTTTAGAGATTTTGGTGAAACTTTTGCTGTTGCCTTGGACATTTCAAAAGCCTTTGATAGAGTCTGGCACAAAGCTTTGATTTCCAAACTACCCTCCTACGATTTCTATCCTTCTCTCTGTAACTTCATCTCAAGTTTCCTTTCTGACCGTTCTATTGCTGCTGTGGTAGACGGTCACTGTTCTTCTCCTAAATCTATTAACAGTGGTGTTCCTCAGGGTTCTGTCCTGTCACCCACTCTCTTCTTATTATTCATTAATGATCTTCTAAACCAAACTTCTTGTCCTATCCACTCCTACGCTGATGATACCACCCTGCACTTTTCCACGTCTTTTCATAGACGTCCAACCCTTCAGGAGGTAAACATATCACGCAGGGAAGCCACAGAACGCCTGACTTCTGATCTTTCTAAAATTTCTGATTGGGGCAGAGCAAACTTGGTATTGTTCAATGCCTCAAAAACTCGATTCCTCCATCTATCAACTCGACAAAACTTTCCAGACAACTATCCCCTCTTCTTCAATGACACTCAACTGTCCCCCTCTTCTACACTGAACATCCTTGGTCTGTCCTTTACTTATAATCTGAACTGGAAACTTCACATCTCATCTCTAGCTAAAACAGCTTCTATGAAGTTAGGTGTTCTGAGACGTCTCCGCCAGTTTTTCTCACCCCCCAGCTGCTAACTCTGTACAAGGGCCTTATCCGTCCATGTATGGAGTATGCTTCACATGTCTGGGGGGATTCCACTCATACTGCTCTTCTAGACAGGGTGGAATCATAAGCTTTTCGTCTCATCAACTCCACTCCTCTAACTGACTGTCTTCAGCCTCTCTCTCACCGCCGCAATGTTGCATATCTAGCTGTCTTCTACCGCTATTTTCATGCTAACTCCTCTTCTGATCTTGCTAACTGCATGCCTCCCCTCCTTCCGCGGCCTCGCTGCACAAGACTTTCTTCTTTCTCTCACCCCTATTCTGTCCATCTCTCTAACGCAAGAGTTAACCAGTATTCTCAATCATTCATCCCTTTCTCTGGTAAACTCTGGAACTCCCTGCCTGCTTCTGTATTTCCACCTTCCTACGACTTGAATTCCTTCAAGAGGGAGGTTTCAAGACACTTATCCACCAATTTTTGACCACTGCTTTGACCCTTTTATGGGACTGGCATTTCAGTGGGCATTTTTTTTATTAGATTTTTGTTGCCCTTGGCCAGTATCCTTCCTACATAAAAAAAAAGAAATGTCTACTTACTCATTATTTCTACTAACAACGTTGCCAACTCGAGTTACTACCACGTCATCCACACTACTGACCATATGTTTGAAACGACCATATGTTTGAAACGACATAATTAAGACAGATGACAGATATAAGTGACCACTACCCAGTAATTTCTACATTTGAATGTTACAAATATTCTCATCATCCTACTTATATAACAAAAGGAATATTTAGTCAGAACTGTCTAATAAGATTTAGTAATATTCTCTCAGAAATTAACTGGTTAGTTGTCCTAACCTAACTATGCTTATAACTCATTTTCTCTAAAATTTAAATATTACTTTAACGAATGTTTTCCTGGAAAAAAAAATAATCAGATTAAACAGTAAAAAAGTATGCAGTCCACATATTACGCAAGCATTGAAAATCAGTATCAGAGAAAAGAATAGACTTGAAAAATTAGCAAACAAAAAAGGCTTTTAACATTCAAGGAACACTATACAATATATAAAAACAAATTAACATCACTTTTGAAAACTGCTAAACAAATATAATAAATACCAGTTAGTTCGAAACCAAGGTAATCGAAAATCACATTGGAGATCAATAAATATTATTCTTGGGAGATGCAGATGGTAAAAGTACGACAATAGAACTTAAACCTTATTCTCATGACATTCCCAACAAATTAAATGACCACTTTTTGAAGGTTGAAGGGGAAACCCATGGAAATGTTGGAGACGAGTTCTTGAAATATTTAGATAACTCTCCCAATTACTCTATTTATTTATCACCTGTTAACCAAAAAGAAACAGCAACCTTAAGTCACTGAAAACCACCTCTTAAGGTTATGATTGTATTTCTCCTTCAGTATTAAAACACACAGCTTGTCAAATATCTCTGCCATTAACGCACATAATTAATCTCTCTCTAAAGACCGGAATATTTCCTGACGAACTTAAAAAAGAAAAAGTTATTCTAATATACAAATCTGGTAATAGAAATGACTAATTATAGACTCATATCAGTTCTTCCTGCAGCGAGTAAAGTTTTTTAAAAGCTTATGTTCTCGTCTTGTTAATTACATTGAAATTAATAACTTGTTCTCTGACTGTCAGCATGGGTTTAAATCAGGACGCTCTACTGAATCAGCTATTTGTCAATTTACTTCAGATGTTTATAGATGTAAATAGCTTGACAAGAAAGATTATGTTGCTGGAATATTTTTAGACCTTTGTAAGGCCTTTGGTTCACTATGTCATAGAATTCTTTTTAACAAGCTTTGTAATTTTGGTATTCGGGGTGTTCCTCTAAGGTTATTTGAAAGTTACGTCGCACACAGATATCAGTCAGTATTCTGTAATTCAACTTACTCTTCTTTCAAACTAAATAATAAGAGTCTACCACAAGGACCCATTTTAGGACCAGTTCTATTTTTCATTTATATTAACGACATCATTAACGTAAGTACTAAATTCAAATGCACTATATATGCTGATGACACGAATTTATTATTACATGATGAGAACATTGATAATGTATACATAAATCTCAATATGTAACTAGATGGTATAAATAAATGGATTAAAAATAAGAAACTAAGCCTCAATATTAGAAAAACTAATTATATAATTTTTCAAAATCGTTCACTTAGTCAACATGCCACCATTAACACTTGAAGGAACACTAATAGAAAGAGTCACTAAATTCACTAAATTCTTGGGCGTTTTTATAGATGAGAACATGAACTGGAAATTTCAAATCATCTCCATTGTAAGTAAGCTATCTAGAATGTGTGGTATTTTATTTAGAATAAGAAGCAACTTTACATCAGAAGCACTTCTCAGTATATATTACACACACTGTTACCCGCATTTAATGCATTGTGCATCACCCTGGGCATGTACTTGGCCCACTTTTCTAAATAGATTGCAAAAAACCCAAAATAAAATATTCAGGTGCATATTTCACATGACCAAATTTGATTCTACACATGATGTAATTTCCACTCACAAATTTCTTCATTTCAGTAACATTCATAGATACCTTTTGCTAATAATCATCTACAAATGCCTTACACAGACCCATGGAACCCATCCCTTCCAGATGGTGTGCACATCACACAACACACGCAGTAATAATGTCAACCTTATTTGTCCTCAGTTCAGAACAGTTCTTTTCAGAAACTGTGTGTTTTGCTCCAGACCACATATTTGGAATGCTCTTCCAATAGAAATGAAACTTATAGTTAATAGTGGTAATACGCATAGATTTAAAATAATCTGTAAAAAAAACATTTGGTTACACTCCAAAAGTCTAAATTAATCAGTATCTAAGATTGTTATATTATTGCAATTATTATTATCGTTAACATTTTTGTTATTATTGCTTAGTTATTATGGTTATTATTATTTCTTATTTTTACTGAGTCAAAATCTGTTATATATATATATATATATATATATATATATATATATATATATATATATATATATATATATATATATATATATATATATATATATATATATATATATATATATATATATATATATATATATATATATATATAATGTTTGTAATATAATGGCAATAAACATTTACTTCACACACACACACACACACACACACACACACACACACACACACACACACACACACACACACACACACACACACACACACACACACACACACACACACAGACACACACACACACACACACACAGACACACACACACAGACACACACACACACACACAGACACAGAGACACACAGACACACAGACACAGAAACACACACACAGACACAGAAACTGACACACGCAGACACAGACACACGCAGATACAGATACAGCCACAGACACAGACACAGACACAGACAGACACAGACAGAGACACACACAGACACACACAGACACAGACACACACACAGACACACACCAGACACAGACACACACCAGACACAGACACACACCAGACACAGACACACAGACACACAGACACACAGAGACACAGAGACAGACACACAGAGAGACAGACACAGACACAGACACACACAGACACACACAGACACAGACACACAGACACAGACACAGACACAGCTACAGACACAGACGTTGATAAGTAAAAAAAAAAACGAGCTTTGTTTCGCTAACGTCCTTCTGGTATAAAATCTTCCAGGCATACATAAACTTGCTGCCAAACAAAACAGCCACCACTGAGCAGCACTCGGCCACACCCAGTAGCGATGACTGCGGTCACTTCATGTAGAGACACTAACAAATACTCACCCGACGTGTCAAGCAAACTTCTTGATGGGAGTAGAGGGCGGCGATGCGTGAAGCAAACGATACTGAGAGGCAAGGGAAGAGAATAGATGCTTAAGTACCAATCTTATCACTGTGATAGTACGAATGTGAGTGATATCATAGATTAGTGCTTGTAACTGGAGGTAATGCAACCCACTTCCCTTCTACGTGTGGTAATAGTGTAATACACCAAAGAAATTGATTGATTTTACAATTAGTATTTTGTGGGCATCCCCTTACGCTTCCTTCGCTCTTTTAAACGTGCAGGAAGACAGTCAGCAAGCGCCATGAGATGTTTTGGGGCGAAACTTGTCCAAAGGTGGTGGAGCGCAGTTTGGAGCTTGGGTACTGGAGAGCAGTCGTGGCTATGTAACATTTAGATTGTAGCCCTATCACTGAAAATCTTACTTCGTCGCTCTACAGCACATCACGCCACTGCTCGCGGATGCAGGTCGTGTGTGTGCTGCGGAAAGCAAGCTTCATCTCCTGCTGGGCGATAAAGAATAAAGGTTTGTGGAGCGATGCATAGCTGCGGTAGCCGAGGTCGTCGTGGATGAGGGGAGCCGGTGTCCTCAAAGACACGTCATCCAGCAAGCAGTCTTGGGTTTTCCTCTTTTATCTCAATCTTAGAGTATAAAGGGAAGTTTTATCTGTCTTTCCTGGCCATTTATTTTTTCTATGGTATTGTGTTTTCGCCTCCTTCCGTCATCCGCTTCACGCATCTTTGAATTTATCGGACACTGTTATCAGTGTGCGATAAGTATCCCGCGTAGAATGTCTAGCCTTGTGAAGTGACGTGATGGCTATCATGTCAACACCTTGTAGCCAGCCATTGTCAAGTTACAGAGCTGAACACCAGACAGATGAGCTCAGTGCTCAGGTTAGGAAGCTTAAGGCAGGCGAAGCTTGTGGGCTTGACGCCATTGCGCCTGCAGTGTTCAAAGTTGTTACCTGTTCACTGGCTAATGCTTATTACAACACTTTTCACTTATCACGGCACAATATCCTAATTCTAGGACCAGAGCTAAGGTTTTTATTATTCATGAGAGAGGTGACAAGAAAGATCCAAGAAACTATAGAGGCATTAGCGTAATTAACATCATTTTTAAACTGTTTGATGTACTTTGTTCGAGGCTAGAGCAGTGGTTTGTGCCATGCCAGGAGCAAGCAGGAGTACAGAGATGACGCGGCTGTATTGAACATATTGTGACGCCGTGGGTCTTGACTGATTTAGCCAGGAAGAAAAAGTTATTTTTTATATTCATTGACTTCGGTCAGGCATATGATTTGGTGCCAAGGCACATTTTTTATAAGGATTTTGAAAAGTTTGGGATGTGGATGAGGCAGTAGGCACCTGGCGAAACGATAATTTCTCCCAATGAGGTCTAAAGCACTGGATCAGGGAGTGCTGTGAACTTATCATTAAAACTAGCTGTGACCTCACTGAACGTTTCCCTGTGTGCCCCACAACACAAAGGGGCAGTTGTAATGACAACCCTCCTCTTTCACACAAAACTACAAGCACCTAGTTACACAAACTCCTTTCACTCAAAATTCAAAATTATCATCGCGACTCCTACAACAGTCTCGGAGTCCCCATCTGGGGAGGGGACCACAAATGTCCCCAGGTCGAACTGCTCTTCTGGTATTGACCGTAAATGTTTTGACACCCCTATCAACTTTTTATTCATTAACTTATGAAACATTCGCGGTCTTAGATCTAATTTTCGATCTGTAGAACACCACCTCTCCTCTACTAAACCTCATCTTTTGCTCACTGAAACACGGGTATCCGAGGCAACTAACATTAGCCCCTTTTCTCTACAAATAGTGGCCGTGCTGTCGTCGCTGCTGGATGGGGCTGAGTGCTGGTCAGTGGTGGATGTTTTGTTTGGCAGCGTGTTTGTGTGAACGCCCGGGAGATAGGGGGAAATATTACTGTTTATTGAAAAATCTATACTAGAAGGGCGTTCGCGAAACAAAGCACGTTATTTTCCTTGTTGTCATCGTCATCATTCCTCCTCCTCCTCCTCCTCCCTCATCACATGTTGGTATGTGTTTCTGTCGTCTTAAGATCCATCATCCAACCTAAGAAAGTATGTGTGTGTGTGTGTGTGTGTGTGGTTACGATCCTGTCCCCGAGACAACACCGATAAACTACACTTGACGCCTTCTCGAAGCTTCAAGAACACCGATGAACTACGGCTGGTCTCACTCGTGTGGTCGACACATTCCCGAAGTCATCGAAGCCTTGAGATCAAGAAGCCGGGGCCAAAAAAAAAAAAAAAAAAAAAAAACTGGGAAGGCAGGCAAGACAGTGACACCACGCCGAGTGTGTTCCCCACCACAGGCCTCCTGGACTGCCCATGCCACCGTCACCGCTACGTCGGGTGTTCTCCGCTGCTTGGCACACACGTATCGTATTCATTCATTTGTCTTTACATGTCTCTCTCCTCCCCCCGGGTAGCCTTTTGTAGGTAATTAGGTTATTGCGTTAGGATGCGTGTACGTTTGCTTTATGGGCATTGCTTGTTCTGTTTTCATGGTTCATAGGTCTTTATTGTTAGAGTATTGGGTCAAATTCTGGATTTTTCTCTGTAAGAGGGTCACTAGCCAAGGGAAACAAAAAGGGGAAAAAATATCCTACAGAGGCGCCAGTCCCGAAAGAGAAGTCAGGAGAATCATCGAAAATTGAAGAATAAGTGTCTTGAAACCTCTCTCTTGAAATTCAAGAGTTCGAGTCATAAGGAGGAGGAAATACAGAAGCAGGCAAGGAGCTCCAGAGTAACTTGTACACTGTGTTCTTAGGACCTCCCAGTTCGTAATAGTGTATGTGTGTGTGTGTGTGTGTGTGTGTGTGTGTGTGTGTGTGTGTGTACGCAGTCAAGTCACCGTCGCTAAGTCACTGACATTGATTTGTATACTAAGTTTGGCAGTTTGCTGAGTGAGAGCTCTCTGACACACAGACTAATAGATAGATAGTCGTACAGCTAACACGTAATGCAGACACCGTGGCATAATGCTTACAGTAATTTTACCATTGCAGTTTTATCTGTGTAAGTAAACTTTTCATTCCCTTCAGGTCAGCCAAAGGTTCTTATTCTGAAACCCTTTGCTCTCTCATCATGACTGTTTTCGATTAGCCTGGTTCTCGAGAGTGTTTCTCCTGTTAATAAGACAGAAATCTTGTTAAAAACCCGTGTAACTTCAAGTAGAGCTTTTTGAATGTAGTGGAAGTGCGGCGCTTAAGTGTATGGTCCAAACAGAAGCCCTAGAAATTCAGTTCAGCACGTCACTAGTCTGAACGTCTCTTCAGACACATCGGAGCAAATTAATTTCTTTATATGTTGGGCGAGCGTTCCGTAGAAGATCAGTGCACTTGATACCTTCCTAAAAGATAATTATGTGAAACGGTAAACATTCTACATTAGTGTCATCATCCCGCGTGCTGCAATGGTGGTTTATGAAATTTTTTAGACTTGACCTTAGGAACTCTTGAGGATTCTAATGATTAACAAGAATGGAAAGTACTTATGAATGGCATGAACTTTTTAACTGGTTATAAATTACAGAATATATACACCGTGAAGTCAAAGTTTACAGTAGTTTAAGTAGTAATGCTGAAACCTGACCATTCTCTCCCCCCATGTCCGTCCTCTCTCTCTGCATTGTATCCCTAACCAGTGCACGAAAGGTCAAACCGAAGGTCAAAGAGAGAGAGAGAGAGAGAGAGAGAGAGAGAGAGAGAGAGAGAGAGAGAGAGAGAGAGAGAGATACAACGAGCGGGAATGAAAGACAATATAACATTTTTTTTTTTCTCTCTCTCTCTCTCTCTCTCTCTCTCTCTCTCTCTCTCTCTCTCTCTCTCTCTCTCTCTCTCTCTCTCTCTCTCTCTCTCTCATGCAATACATAGACTCCTTTTTTTGTTGTTTTGCGTGGGCGAGGCTGTATAGTGATTCTTTTCAATGGTTTCCTGTTTTTCCTTCTTTTTTTTTATGTTGATGTTATTGTCATTGATGTAGTGCATGGAGTTTGTCTGTGTTGTTGTTGTTGCTGTTGCTGTTGCTGCTGCCGATGCTGATGCTGTTACTGTTGTTAATTTGACTGTCTGTCTTTAATAATAATAAAATAATAATGATCGGTTTATAAATCTTGCAGCCTTATAGCTGAAAATCCACGTGTTACATACTTAAATACTAACATACATTACTATCATACGTACTACATCTTAAGTATACATCTAAACCTGTGGAAATATCTTACAATTTGATACTGTGGCTGCCAGATGACGCTGGTCAACCTAGTAGACTACTTCCTGGGCCATCCCGTGTGTATTTTTGTATTCAGACTTTAGCAGCGGGTCACAACTCCCGACTTACACCAGGTACCTAAACACTGCTAGGTGAACAGGGGCTACACGAGGCCTCCCATGTGTGAATCGGGCGCGCTACCCACTGCCCCCACCTCCCCCCCACCTCTCTCTCTCTCTCTCTCTCTCTCTCTCTCTCTCTCTCTCTCTCTCTCTCTCTCTCTCTCTCTCTCTCTCTCATATGCGACATCCCTTCCGAACACCGAATATTGCTTTGTACTCTGGAATAATTTTCTCGATCATGGCAGTCTGCTTTTCCACCAATATGTCGCGCATGGGGCTCGAAATCTGCTTCTTGATGCCCGGCCGATGCACCACGAACGCGTTGTCCAAGATGTGAAACTCGTAGTCCAGTAAGCACAGGAAGAACATCTGAGATCCAAAAATTCGTGTTAGTTCACCTATAGGCAATGCTGTGAATAACTTCTAGAAGTCGTATATGATCGTGTGAGTGTATGTCTATGTAAATAATACAAATTACGTAACGTTATAAAACCTCTCTTAGAGATTTAAGGACGCAACAAGATCGTGCATCATAGAAGCACGACACAGCTTCATCATATGACCCACTTGTCCACTCTATCTGCAGATAGATAATATAAGTCTGTGAGCTACTTGTCAACACTGCATCAGGATCTCTTCTAGGCTGACTTGTGGCCAATGGAACGACAGTAACGTGCTAAAATAAAGTAGCCCACACATCACCAAAGAAGGAGAAGTGCTGCCAGTATGAAGAAGAGGACAAAGAAAATACGGACATGTACTCGTACGTATAAATAAATGAAGGAAACCATCTGGATACTAAGACAAAGAAAATAGCAACGAGAATAATTATGATTACACATCTAACCATTCTAACACACACACACACACACACACACAACAACAACAACAACAATGACAAACAGGTGTTTTTCTAGTTATATAACTATGTTCATCAAACACTTGAGACAGAAATTACTCCAGAAATGTTTATAATCTATACATGCTTAGATAAGTTAGAAACACACATGGAATACAAGTCCTTATCACCTTCCCTTAACTGCCCACACTTTGCCCCTCGTACAGAAACGGTCATAAGATTATTAATCAGTCGCACTTAGTTCAACAATGATTAACATTTTCTCTCCGTTCCCTCAAATTTAAATCCCCATATAGAATAATAATCTTGCAAAAACTCTGGCAAGTAGTGGATTTTTTTCAGTAGATCAGGACTTCAAAGTAAGGGACAAAAAAAAAAAAAAGTGGAAGTAAATGTTTGTAGCTTATTTGATTTCTAACAATGGCCTCACCTATAACTACTGATAGTATTACTTGTTATTTACTTCCATCTCAACCTCTTAGCCTGCACTTGCCAGACAAACCTGAACCATCCTGTCAGTCATGCCTTCCCAGGAGAGCCGCTCATCGTACACGGGTTCCTTGTTGGTGCCCACGTATCTCGGTTCCCATATATCGAATGGCGGATAACGCTTGCCCACGTGGAAAGCACTCAGCCCAGGCTTAATGGGATCTTTGAGCCATTCCTGAGTTAGTGAAGTTACGGATGAGAGAGAGAGAGAGAGAGAGAGAGAGAGAGAGAGAGAGAGAGAGAGAGAGAGAGAAGAGAAGAGAAGAGAACAGAGAGATCGCAATCTGTTTAACTTTTTCCATATTTTTTTCATAAACCAATTTCAAATGAGAAACTTTGCAGAAATTCCAAAGACTTAAGTAAAAAAAAAAATAAAGATGATAAGAGAAAGCCAAGACCTCATCCTCACTTTGAGCACGAGAACATTATAATATAAGAGACCCATGAAATTTTAACTAACTCTACATAAAAAATATAATTGTATACTTGATGTGAAAAAATCGACAGAAAATATATATGAAAAGAAAGGAAAAAACCCAGGCCCATGACTCACTTGGTATCTGGGAATAATGTGACAATTTGCACAGATGTGTTTGTGGAATGTAATCGCATGCCTCCTGTTTAACAGCCTGACCAGTTCTTTCTTCGTTTCGGGCACTGCAGCACCTTTCTGCACCTCGAAGACAGGCAAAACGAACACCCGAGGATTGGTGGTGTTGGAAATGTCCGGACGCTTCAACATGCGAAAGAACTCTGGAAAGTGGGCAAATAAATTAATATGCAGCGAATGTGAATGGAGCAGAACAACAGCAACAACAACAACAACAACAAGGTAGACCTCAACAACCAAGATCAAGAAAAAAAAACTATCGTAATAGTTTATTATAAGTTATTTCATTAATTTATTTATTTTGACATTGACAGCTCATGGTTATACTAGCTTTGGACACTAGCCCAGGTTCGTATGCAGCACCGCGCAGCGTTCCACTCCCCATGCGGCATGACCTGATGCTGCACTTGACCCGGCCACGGGGGCAGTGAAGGCAGTCTTGTCCTTGGCTATAGGGCAACCGGACACGGCTGCGCGTTACCTCTCTGTACAGTACCGGTATTCATTTAATATACGGCAGCCTTTTACAATCGTGTTTCCTTTACCCCAGGGAAAACATGGTCTACATGATATTATAAACAACTAAAACAAAATTGTGGCAGCAATGGAATGGAGGGCGGCTTGGCGTTGCATTGTGTCGTACCTGTCTCCTCCTCCCACGTGCTGCCCGCTCTCGCCAGCTGCTTCGGTCTTATTCTTGTGCCTCGGGCTCCTGGCTACCTGCTGCCTGTTGCCTTGTGGCTTTCTGGAGGTTCCTCTGGCGTCGTGTTGGGCTGTTTTACCTCCGCCACACAGCCACGTGTGCGTTGCCTTCTCACCTTGGCCGCACTTCATCTCCTCCTGGCTCCTGCTTCAAGCCGCGGTGTTTTTTACGGACCATGAGGGCTTCCTGCCGCAGCCATCTGCCCTCGACGTCTCCTTCTACGGTGCCTTCTGCTGCTTTTGGGCCTCTGGTCAGCCTTGTTCTGCGTGTCTGCCCTTGTCAGCGTATACTATTCTGTCCCTGGCTGCTCCTGTCAGCTTATGTGTATCATGCCAGCAAGTATCGCCGCCGTCTTCCCTGCTGTCTACGGGTTTGGGCTATGATTTGGTATGATATTAGTGTTTTGCCAGTATAATGTTATTTTTTTTTTCAATTTATGCGGTAAAGAACGCTATATCCTCTTATTTTGAGTCCTTTCAGTGATGTCATAGTGTTTTCCTGGCCTGTGATTCGCTGTTCCGACTTTTAAAACTGTGTGAGCTTGTGCCGGTTTGGACCGCTGCACCCTCGTCCTGCATTCCATTCTCCCCACATGGCGCCACCTTCCTGTGACCTGACGCCAGCCTCTGGCTGCCCTGCCCGATCATGTGGACAGTAGGGTCAAGCCTCATCTCCCACTGCCTTTGTATACCACTTTGCTTATCACCTGCTGCCTCGGCCACGTGGGCTCCCAGTGAGGTCAAGAGCCCCAGCCGGCCATGCGGGCAGTCTCACACCGGTAATCCTCATCCAGCCAGCCTTGGCCTTGGACGTGCAACTCATAGCACTTATCTCTCCTTTGTACTATTTTGCTTATATTAATATATTAATATAATGCAGTAATTTTACAGTTCTGTTTTCCTGGCACATCTTTGGGCACGAATTCTACACGTTTGGGCTACAATCTAGAATCTCACTAGAAAATAATGATGGCAGCGTTGGGATGGTCTCAGCTTGACGTTCTGCAAGTGTTCCCTGTCTGCTTCTCCTGCCTCACTACTCAAGCCCTCCTGGTCACAGTCCTTGCCCACTACTTCAGTTTTCATCACCTCGTAGCTAAATGCTATTCTACCATGACTCTATAGTGCCTTCTTCAGCTGCTTCAGGGCCTCTGTCAAGCTTTCTCCTGCCTGCCTGCCCATCAGGCTGCGCTTCCGTATGACTACTCACTCTGCTGCTGTCCCTGTCGCTTCAAGACTTTAGATTCTTCAAACCGTCAAGTCTTCGCATCAAGACCGATGCATTGACTACTCATTGTGATACTTTCCCTGACGCTTGAAGACTTTGGACTCTTCAAGCAGTCAGTCCGCATCAAGACCGATGCATCGACTACTTTCGTGCTGCTGTTCCCGTCGCTTCAACAATTTGAACTTCTCAGCCAGCAGTCTTCACTTCAGTGCTGCTCATCAACTGCTTTAGTGCTGCTGCTCCTGTCGCTTCTTCAAGAATTTGGACTTCTCAGCCCTCAGTCTTCTCATCTGCTACAAGCTATGGTGTTTCTCCTGTCTCCTGTCCGTGCAGTCTGCCTGCTCGTGGTTTCCAGTACATATCAGCCACGGCCACACTCGATGAAGATTATATCGCCACCATGTGCGTTATTAGTGCAGTGTTATAATGTTTTTGCCAGGGCAGTGTTATTTTTACAATTAATTTAACACAGAAACGCCATATTCTCTTGTCTGATGCGACTATACGCTCAATTATATCCTTATGTTTTTTTTTCTGGCCTGTGATTCGCTGTAGTGACGTCACAGTTAATGTGAGATTTGTGATTGACCAATGTGTGCCCGCTGTTCTGACGTCATTGTTCTGTGAACCTTGTGGTTGGCTATAGTGCGTATATTACGTGTCTTATACACATAAGCACATCCATGGAATTGGACTTGCGTGTCACCCAGTGTGCTTGCATCAACCCATAATTTTATATAGGCATGAGGACGTGCCTAGAAGGATGACCGAACATTGTTCCGGCGTGGGACGCCGCATCCTCGCCCCGTATTCCATTCTCCTCACGTGGCACAGACTGCCTGTAACCTGACGCCAGCCTCTGGCTACCTTGCATGACCCCATGGACAGTGAGGTCAAGCCTCATCTCCCCCTGCCTTTGTCTATAACTGTGCTCATCACCTGCCCCGTCGGCCGCGTGGGCTCCCAATGAGGTCAAGAGCCCAACCGTGACCTGACCAGGCGGCCACGCGGACAGTCTTACCTCGGCATTCCTCGTCCAGCCAGCGTCGGGCTTGGATGTGAGGCTTGTAGCACTTATCTGTTCTATGTACTGTTTTGTTTATATTAATATACTGAATCAGTTTTTACAATTTTATTTCCCTGGCACACCTTTGGGTACCACTTCTGCACAAATATCTTAAATCTTACTAGAAAAAGCCTTGTTATTGGCCAGTTCGTGCTCGCTATTCTGACTTTATGGATTTGTGGGCCTTGTAACTGGCCAGTGTGTTCTCGTTGTTCTGACGTCACTGATGTGTGAGCCTTGTGATTGGCTAGAGCATACGTCACGTGTTCTTCCGCCTCAGTGATTCGTTTAGGAACAGTATTCTTTCGCGCCCAAATGGTCTGCTTTTCAATAGCTGAATACTAATACACATCTTTTACGTTCTTATTATTATCTTTGTGTCTTTGGTCAGTCAAAATACACACACACACACACACACACACACACACACACACACACGCATACATTTATCAGTTTTATTCTTATTGGATGTGACCTGCGTATCACCCAGTGTGCCTTGCGTAACCCCATATTATGCTTCTGTTAGGCATGAGTATTATACCGGCTTCGGACACCGCGCCCTTTTCGGATGCAGGACCTCGCGGCGTTTTACTCCTCATGTGACATCACCTGATGCTATGACCTGATGCTGGATGATACCCTGCCAGTGAAGCCGGTCTTGCCCTTGCCTCAGTGGCGAACCGATGCGACTATACGCTCTCTTTCCGTACAGTACAGCAACCAGTATTTATTTAATATACGGCAGCCTTCTACAGTCGTGCTTTTTTTACACTTGGAAAAAACATGGATTACATATAATCATCTAGAACACACCTTCTTTTGCAATACTAAGCTATTAAACTCAAAACACCTCCAAACTTTGGAAACAAGACTGATGCTTTGTCAAGCCGCGTCAACACCAGCAAAAACTTATTTTGGAAACAATATTTGCACACTGCAAACATTTGGGAAATATTTAGGAAACATTTGATAAACATTTGGGAAAATTTCGAAACACGCATTTATCCATCCGTACATCTATTCTTTCATTCGTTAATCAATCCATCCACTTATTCATCTATGCATTGATTCATCCTTTTATCCATCTATTCATCGATCCAATCATGCATCTATCAGTACATATATCCACACATCCATCCATCCATCCATCTACCCATCAATCTATCTATCCATACATCATGCATTCATCCATCCATCCACTCATTCATCCATCTTTCCTCTCTTCCATCCATCCTCTCTCTCTCTCTCTCTCTCTCTCTCTCTCTCTCTCTCTCTCTCTCTCTCTCTCTCTCTCTCTCTCTCTCTCTCTCTCTCTCTCTCTCTCCCCATCTCCCTAACTCCCCATCTCCCTATCTCTCCATCTCTCTCTCTCTCTCTCTCTCTCTCTCTCTCTCTCTCTCTCTCTCTCTCTCTCTCTCTCTCTCTCTCTCTCTCTCTCTCTCTCTCTCTCTCTCTCTCTCTCTCTCTCTCTCTCTCTCTCTCTCTCTCTCTCTCTCTCTCTCTCTCTCCCTCACCGGGGATGAAGTTGATGGACGGGTACAGCTCCACGTCTGATGGGAACACGAAGTAGGTCTGCGCTGCCAGCCTGGCGGTGTTCCTCGCCACATTCACGGGGTACAGTAGGTTATTCTGCTGTCTGTAAGTGGTGACGTTGATCCAGAGAGGCGGCTTCTGCTCACAGTTCGTCTCCATCTTGAGCAGCTCTTCCGTGGACGGGATCTGATGCAATGGGAAGAGGACGGGCGCATAAGAGGAAGGGTAAGATGTAGCTCAAACCAAATGATAAAGATAACATGGGAAAGGGAATAGGCAATGAAAAATGTCAACATAAAAGGAAATAATAAAAGTATTATAGAAAAAAAAATGTCATTCCCTCGCGTGCCCTTGAAGTCCACCTCACCTTCACGGGCGTGTGTTTGGCCTCGAAGAAGAAGTGGAAGGTGACGTACTTCTTGATGTCCTCAGCCCAGCAGTCACGAAGATACAGGATGGTGTTGATCGTGGCGTTGAAGTCATCACCAGGCGCATACATAGCCATACTCACGGGGCCCTGGTGAGGAGCGAGTGAGTGAATGAGTGAGGGAGTAAGTGAATGAATGGACGAGCGAAGTGTTACTATATTATTGTGAGTTATTAACGTCATCGTGCACTCAGAACACAAATCCACAAGATCTATAGAATTCTTCAAAAATTCTAAGGACGCACCTTCCAGCGGGACGTGATTGGTATAAGGTTGTCGAGGAAGGTGTAGTCACCATGGGTAGTGAACGTGATGGACTCGTCACACCGGAACGACATCACCGCCGGCAGGTAATTCTCCAAGACCCAGAAGTCGCCCCGTTGCTGGCAGAACGGTCGCAGCGGCATCGTGGTGCACTCCTTCAGGTCTGGGAACATTTTGCGCTCTAGGGAGTCCAGTGGCGGGTCAGGAGGATCAACCACAGGCGTCGCTTCTGGTTTTCCACTTTTGAAGTTCTCGAAGACACTGATGCTATTGTGCAGGTAGTGGATGGCGGCCGGGAGGGAGAAGTTTATGACGTCCCTGGCGGAGGACGAATGGTGGCTAGGCGTGGAGATCCATGTGAGGCCCAGGTACAGCACCAACATAACGTTGAACACCAGGAGGCCCCGCGTCAACGCCACGCGCAGCAACGTCATCAATGGCAGCACTCCTGGTAACGGAAGAGATAAAGTTAGCACACACACACACACACACACACACACACACACACACACATATTATTACTGATAAAATATAAAAACAACAAAATAGATATTATAGATACTGTGATTACAGTTTTTTTTTATATCCCTCGTCTGTCTCCATTCATTCAAATTACCATTTGAATGAATAAATCCTACAAAAGAGCCGAATCTTCAAATATTCAAATAATAACTCAACTAAAATTCATAAATCTTTAAGCACACTAATATGAAATTCAAGTTCGCTTCATTAAATTCCTTGATTTCATAACTTAAAATTTTGATTTGGAATTCCAAATAATTGCAAGTAAATCCCGAAAGACCAAAAAATTTAAAGGTGGCCAGTAATAAAAATTAGATTAGTCAAAACAGATAAGCAGCCAATGATTTGTAAAGTAACACAAAACAGTTAAGCAGCCAATGATTTGTAAAGTAACACAACACACTAAGCCTGAAGTAACAACATTGACACAAAGTTCAATAAAACTTACTTAAAAAAAAAAATATCTATGCCTTTCCTTTATCAAAATTCCCTCTTGAGAAAAAAAAAAGCATTATCATCACACACATATACACTTAAAAGAAAATCAAACATGGTCCAATGAAAAAGCAATCATCTATTTATGTACCAATACGCCATTAACAAAATAAACTCTACGTTAAATTCATAGGTGACACAGCAACCCTGAGAAACAATAAAATATCTGATATTATAGAAAAAAAAAAATAAATAAAATATATATATATATATATATATATATATATATATATATATATATATATATATATATATATATATATATATATATATATATATATATATATATATATATATATATATATATATGCTTACTGTACACAAGCCAGTCATTTGCTCTTCATTTTTCCGTAGGACATTTATATCCTCAAATTTTAAGGAAGCAAATCTTTAGCGCAGTTGAGCCGTACCAGTGTACATTCCAGCATTACATGGTGTTCCGTTTGCATGTGTCTGCATGTTTTGCATGTTTCTCTTCCTGAGGTACTCGGTTTCATCTCCCTTTTTCTATTTTTAGATTATGACACATCAATATCAGCCTGGTCCTGTTTGTGACAGAAATAGAACAAGCACGCACACACACACACCCACCCACCCACACACACACACACACACACACACACACACACACACAGTACAGAATATTGCAACAAGATACCAGCACATACAAACAGAAGATTAACAGGAGAAGAACGATGATGAGAAGTAAAATAACATGCTTTGTTTCGCTAACGCCCTACTTTATACAATCTTCAAAAGTAATATTTCCCACTATCTTCTAGGCGAACACACAAACACTCTGCCAAACAAAACAGCCACCACTGACCAACACTCAGCCCCATGCAGCAGCGACGATAGGGCACCCACTACTTCTTGAGACCCTAACCAATATTCACCTGATGAGTCAAGCAAACTTCTTGATGAGAATAGAGGGCGGTGATGTGTGAAGGAAACGATACTGAAGAGCAAAGGACGAGAGGGGCTGAAGACCAATCTTATCTCCGCGACGGTGAGAGAGCGAGTGATGGTTTACCTCACAGCTGTTGATCTGATGAATCTATCCGCCGCTCCGAGAAACACGCGGGAGTTGTATGTGCACCCTGCCGCCAGTGAAAGTGCTGGACATGATAAACAAACCTTTATTTCATAGCTCGGGAAAATTGTCCAGCTCAGTTGAAATCAGGGTTGGCATTGAAACCACCCCCAAAAAAAAAAAAAAAAAAAAAAAAAAAACAATAAAACCCACTAAAAAAAAAAAATCAACAACCTGCGTTTTTTTTTTTCTTTTTAACATTTAACAAATCAAAATTTAGTTCAATATCATATTCATAAATAAGATCTATTTATGTACATATACATAAAAATGTTAAAATAGTCAAGCTTGAGCCATTTATTTCCTGTACAGTACAAGTTAACACAGGCTTTGTCCAACCGGACCAACCTGTATCAGCATGACCTAAACAAGTGCCTATTCTCCATTAATAGAAAGTGTCCAAATCTTTCAAGATCTAACTCCCCTCGTGGCTTCTGGCACCTCGCCAAAAACATCTCCAATCACTTTGCTTCTTCATCTTTCCTTCCTTTATTTCAAGCTGATGGCACCACTGCCATCTAATTTATTTCTAAAGTTGAAATCTTCGCTCAAACCTTTGCTAAAAAATTTATCTTGGATGATTCACGGCTTGTTCCTCCCTCTCCTCAACCCTCTTACCATTTCATGCTAACCACTAAAATCCTTTACAGTGATGTTTTCCATGCTCTCACCGGCCTAAACCCTCGAAAGGCTTGTGGACCTGATGGGGTCCCTCCTATTGTTCTCCGAAACTATGCCTCCATGCTTGCACCTTGCCTAGTCAAACTCTTTCAACTGTCTATCAACATCTACCTTTCCTTGTTGCTGGAAATTTGCCTACATTCAGCCTATTCCTAAAAAGAGTGACCATTCTAATCCCTCAAACTACCGTCCTATTGCTTTAATTTCCTGCCTCTTTAAAGTTTTCAGTCTATCCTCAACGGGAAGATTCTGAAACATCTATCACTTCACAGCCTTCTATCTGATCGCCAGTATGGGTTCCGTCAAGGTTTCTCTACTGGTGACCTTCTGGCTTTTTTTACTGAGTCTTGGTCATCCTCTTTTAGGAATTTTAGTGAAACTTTTGCTGTTGACTTAGACATATCAAAAGCTTTTGATAGAGTGTAGCACGAAACTTTGATTTCCATACTATCTTCCTATGGCTTCTATCCTTCTCTCTGTAACTTCATCTCAAGTTTCCTTTCTGACCGTTCTATTACTGCTGTGATAGACAGTCACTGTCCTCCTAAATCTATTAACAGAGATGTTCCCCATGGTTCTATCCTGTCACCTACTCTCTTCCTATTATTCATTAATGATCTTCTAAACCAAACTTCTTGTCCTATCCACTCGAACGCTGATGAATACCACCATGCACTTTTCCACGTATTTTCCTAGACATCCAACCCTTCAGGAAGAAAACAGTTATGCTGTGAAGCCACAGAACGCCTGACTTCTGATCTCTCTAAAATTTCTGATTGGGGCAGAGCAAACTTAGTATTGTTCAATGCCTCAAAATTCAATTCCTCCATCTATGAACTTGACACAACCTTCAAGACAATTATCCCCACTCAACTGTCCCCCTCTTTACTCATAATCTAAACTGGAAACTTCACATCTCATCTCTTGCTAAAACAGTTTCTATGAAGTTAGGTGTTCTGAATCGTCTCCGCCAGTTTTTCTCACCTCCCCCAGCTGCTAACTCTGTACAGGGGTCTTATCCGTCCATGTATGGAGTATGATTCGTATGTATGTGGGGTTTCACTCATACTGCTTTTTTAGACGGAGTGGAATAAAAGAAAAAAAAAACTTTTCGTCAACTCTTATTCTTTAACTGACTGTCTTCAGCCTCTCTCTCGTCACCGCAATGATGCATCTCTTGCTACCTTCTACCGCTATTTTCATGCTAACTGCTCTTCTTATCTTGCTAACTAGATGTCTTCCCTCCTCCCGCGGCCTTACTGCACAAGACTCTTCTTTCTCTCACCCTTATTCTGTGCATCTCTTTGATGCAAGAGTTAACCAGTATTCTCAATTATTCATCACTTTCTCTGGTAAACTCTGAAACTCCCTACTTTCGTATTTTCATCTTCCTGTGACATGAGCTCTTTCATGAGGAAGGTTTCAAGATACTGTCCTGTAATTTACTGCCTGGGGACCGGCACCTCTTTGGGCCTTATATATATATATATATATATATATATATATATATATATATATATATATATATATATATATATATATATATATATATATATATATATATATATATATATATATATATATATATATATAATGCTCTTGACCTGTCCCCCTCCTACATGAAAAAGAAAAAAAGCACTCCAAACTCCTAAATTACTTTTTAATTGCTTATTTAAACTGATATACATGTAAATATGAAGAATAAACAAAAAATAAATAAATAAAACAAATAAATCAATATACCTACCCGCACAACCCCGAAAAAAAAAACAATTAAATAAAACAAAATAAAATCGAAAAATAGTGTTTTTTTTTTTTTTTTTAACCTCAACAACCAGTTTGAACATGTCAACTGTCACATCTCTACATGTCAATTGACTTTTGACCCCCCACCTGCCCCACTTTCCCGGAAATTGTGCCAAATTTCTTCGCACATTTCATATTGATGTAATGTCTTACGTGTTAATGGCATGTAAGCATCAAATATCTCAAACAAATATAGCCCTTAGTAACTCTCTCCAGAAGAGTGGTTGTGGGTTTAAGTACATGTCTATGACAGGACAGCCACAAAGAACTGTGCACTGTTTGCGGCATTGGTTGCAAAGATGCAGTGAAAATAATAATTCCACCTATGTGAAACAAATTGCTCTGAACGAAGGTGTGTTTTGTCAAAAAGAACTTTACTTTTAATATGGCGTCAGTAGAGTGCTTCACCATTTCTCACAGCAAAATAAATAAAAACAAAAAACAATGTGGTGTGTGTGTGTGTGTGTGTGTGTGTGTGTGTGTGGCGAGAAACGTAACAAAAATACTAGGACGCTACTTTCATTGGCGGCGGGTCTACAGGTGCACGTGTAGGTGTATTCATGCAGCTGCAAGACTGAATTGCATGAAACACGCATGTTCCTTCACAAGTGCTCCCAAGATATTTTTTTGTAACAAAAAAAAAAAAAAAAAAAAAAAAATATATATATATATATATATATATATATATATATATATATATATATATATATATATATATATATATATATATATATATATATATATATATATATATATATATATATATATATTATTTTATTTTATTTATTTTTTGTTACAAAACAATACCTTGATGCACTTGAGAAGGTACATGCGTGTTTCACGCAATTCAGTCTATCTTGCAGCTGCATGAATACACCTGCACGTGCACCTGTAGACCTGCCGCCAATAAAAGTATCGTCCTGATGTTTTTATTACGTTTCTCGCCACACACACACACACACACACACACACACACACCAATCCACCCAGCCATCCACCAACTCATTCATTCTTCGACATCCATCCATCCAACCACTCGCCATCATCCATCAACCGTTCCATCCATCCACCCAGACACCAACTTACACTTATCCCCAAACATACAACCGTCCACCAAAACCTATCGACCTATCCAACCCTCTCTGTATGTATGTGTGTGTGTGTGTGTGTGTGTGTGTGTGTGTGTGTGTGTGTGTGTGTGTGTGTGTGTGTGTGTGTGTGTGTGTGTGTGTGTGTGTTGCCGTTGCTAAGGAAATAAAACTCTCTTGCCACATCAGCAGAATGTGTGGATAGATGTGGGTGAGCCGGTGTGTGGGTGTGTGGCGGTACAAGTGAGTGGGTGGATCGTGGGTGAGTGGATGGGTGCATACGTACGTGGTATTACATATTACATTTATGCATACATACTTATAGATGCATACATCCATACATACTTGGACACATATGCATAGATGTGTAGGAGTGAGCCTACAGTGTTTCACTTCATGCAAGCACTTCCTTTGTGTCTCCTCATATACTGTATGTTACTGAAATCCGGAAATGCATAAAATACCATCTAGAGATTCTGTATACCTCCTATAACGGAAGGCAATGTGTAAAATAGTATCATATGTATATCATATGATATATATGTATATATATCATATATATGTATATATTTCCGAGTTCGTTCTGGCCAATTTGTGAAACGAACAAACTGAAGCAAACGAGGTACTGAATTAGTTCTGGTTCATCCAAGTTCGTAAACAAGGTTCTGACAGTCTCTTTGCGACGACCCGTGGTTCAGTTAGCAGCATTCGTTACACGAGAGAGGTTATAAAAATGAAGTCATTTGAACAATTAAAACTATGGAAATATTGATACCAGCTCTGCCAGCTGACCGTGGTGCTACAGTTTGAATTTCTAATCCTGAGTGTGACAAAGGACGTGGCTACACTTGCAATGTTACAGCAGTCACCATGGATGTTCAGGATGATGTTTATCGGTTGGGTGCGACAGTTTCAGTTTTCTTCGTATGCGCAAGATGCCTTTACTGACAAAAGAAGACATCCCGATGAATAAAGATATCTCACCCAGGTCAGCTGCAGCACAAATCTGCAGGATCTGGGCAAGGATTTGTAAAGTCCATTGTTATGATCACAGTTTCCAGCCCATTCACAAAATTGCCACATTTTTTTTTTTTTTTTTTTACCAGGAGAGACACCATTCGAGGACAACAAAAAAAAAAAAGAAAAAAGAAAGAAAAAAACTTACCGAGATGCCGGTCCCCGAATAGGGTTCAAAACGGCAGTCAAAAGTTAAATAATAAGTGTTTTGAGACCTCCGTCTTGAAGGAATTCAAGTCATAGGGAGATGGAAATATAGAAGCAGGCAGGAAGTTCCAGAGTTTACCAGAGAAAAGGGTGAATAATTGCGAATACTGGTTAACTCTTGCATTAGAGAGATGAACAGAATATAAGTGAGAGAAAGAAGAAAGTCTTGTGCAGCGAGCCACGGGAGAAGGTGAGGCATGCAGTTAGCAAATCAGAAGAGCAGTTAGCATGAAAATAACGGTAGAAGATAGAAAGAGATGCAACACTGCGGCGATGAGAAAGTCTAAAGACAGTCAGTTAGGAGAGAGGAGCTGATGAGACGAAAAGCTTTTGATTTCACCCTGTCCAGAAAAGCGGTATGAGTGTAACCCCCTCCCGACATGGACTAGCTTCCCCCTAGTCACCTCCTACGAGAACGGGTGCAGGTCTTAATATGGGTTACAAGGTTCACTATTGACTCATGCACCTTTCTTAACGGTCGTAATGCCAGGTCACACTACTGAGGTCGACAGTCTGTTTTACCCATCTACAGGCAAGGGAAATATAACAATTACAGCAAATTCTACCAACTGGGCAAGAAACGTCATCCACGTCTAGAAAGATATAATACATCGGGAGAATATCGCCCTCGTAACGGACCATCCACTTCTGGCGAGGTATTATAACAACTAGCAGAGTAGCGTCGTTTACAGCCTCCTGGACGGCAGGCCTGATCAGGGCCTGATGAGGGAGTAAATTTCACTACACTGCTAATCACTAAGTCCACTGCAGGTCAAGCACCCTCCAGGAACCTGATGCAGTAGCAATTAACGCTAATCAAGCTTACCAAAAAAAGACACGACTATAGACGAGTGCCCACGAACACACAGGAGATTCACCTCTCACTGTACAAGAACTTGGACCACACCCACACTCAGCCCGGCACCCACACGCGGCCGAGGAGTCCCTGTGTTATTGGCAATTACACTCCCTGGCAGGCTACTATGAAAACTCCTATGCTGTTTAAGTAAGCTGGGGCGTATGGCCGGTAATGACTCACTTATCCCCTTAAAGAAACTGACCCGACTAGCTGTATTTCCGCCCCAGTCTCCGCCAGATACTACTGCCTGTCTCAATACAGCCACCCCATTTAAGCGCTGGGTAGTGACTGACTGGGAAAGTGCGCCAAAGACTCTCCCACTTTGCTACTACGGAGAGGGAGAAAAGAAGGTACAATAAAAGGTGGGGGGTGGCGACATACATACATACGAGTATGCACACACACTCCGCCAGCTACACCCCGCGCTGGCTTGTATGAATAAAACACGCTATTTCTGAAATTTTTAATGATTAAACTAGTAAGCTAGATGAATACTGATTACGTTATTGTCAAGAGCAACTCTTCTACTAAATATTGGGTGAGACTCAAACAGAATGGACAAGGCGAAGTAAGGAAATCTACGTGGGGAATATGAGTGACAGCGCGGATAAATAATAGAGAGGTACACACTCACCCGGTACAACGCGGTACACTTATTTTTCTTTCATCCTTTGCTTGGTTTTTACTGCACTTAGGTGATATGCACTATTATTTATCCTGCAGTCTTATCTGAGGCATGTTGAGGAGCATCTCTCTCTCTCTCTCTCTCTCTCTCTCTCTCTCTCTCTCTCTCTCTCTCTCTCTCTCTCTCTCTCTCTCTCTCTCTCTCTCTCTCTCTCTCACGACTAGAAAGTGTTTCTGCATCTTAGGTGGAGGTGTGGATGACGTAGTCACTACTACCATGGACGAAATGACGAGGGTTGCCCCCACTAACACTACCTACGTCATCCACGCTGGTACCAACGAGGTGCAGAGGACAAGATCGGGGGACCTTGAAAAGTACCGGCAGATGATTAGGAAATAATAATAATAATGATAATAATAATAATAATAATAATAATAATAATAATAATAATAATAATAATAATAATAATAATAATAATAATAATAATAAAGTTATAGTTTCAGGCATCATCCCCAGCATGCAGACTTTCAACTGAGTCTATGGCATCGCCACCAGCATCAGTCGCCGCCTTGTCAACCTCTGCAGGTTTTGTCAGCTCATGGAATAACTTTTGCTATGATGACTACTGTGATAAGAAATCATCTAAAATCTTCTCAACGCAAAATGAAGACATGGTAAGACAATGGGGGTCGTGAGGGAATATATATATGGAAGGTGACTAAGTCCCGTTGCGTCTCCCAATTCAAGGACGACATCTGCAGGCTAAATAGACTGAACTATCTGAAGTTATCAGACGAGTCTTATAAGTTGATTACACTATCTCAACTCCTGATCGCAGGAAGTTCCACCACCCCTGACATATTAATATGCTCAAGCCTTATCAAGGCTTAATGTCCCCCTCTGTGCAGTATCACCGAGCCAAGGGGAGGAGGAGGAGGAGGGGAGGAGAAGAATGAAGAGGAGGAGGAAAGCTTGCTACCTGTCAGTGGAGCTAGTATATGGAAGGACAACATTGTGGACCAGGATGCTGTAACGGAGAAGCTTAACCACCCTAACCCCAAACAACGCGAGAAACTCTACGTACACCCTCCTTGCTGAACACCAAGACTTGTCCAGAAACATGCCAGGCCACACCACACTGCATTACCATCATGTAGATGTAGCTGAGGCTGACCATGGAAGCAATCCTCAGAGTGAGTCATAAAGAGGCAGAAATTACCAAGGAAGAATCGGGGTACATGTTGAGGTGGAGACTCGTCGAAGCAGCGCAGAACGAGTGAAGATCACCTGTCACTCTCGCGGCCAATCCTGACGGTTCCCATCTCTTGTGTCGACCATCGAAAGGTCAACAAAGTAACATGTGAGGTTAGTTGTCTTCTACATAGAGTCGAAAAATATATTGATCAAGTAGGGAAACAGACATACTTATGATGTACTGGCAGATATCTTTGAATCCTAGGATTAGAGGAATATCGTGCTTCACCACGATAGGACAGATATATGCATATAATGTTTTGTTCTAGGGCCTGACTAATGCCCCTGCTACTTTTCAAAGGTTGATGAATTTCTTCGCAGCTGATATTCTTGAATGTGTTGGATGTGTTGTTGTATAGATGATGCTGTGACTCACAGCGACACATGGAAAGAGCATTTAGAGAGACTAGTGGCTCTGCTAACCAAGCTGTCACCTACTAACCTTGTCGTTAATTTATTAAATCCATAGTCCAATATTTGCGATGTCATAGGTCAAGTAGTTCTTGCTCCTCTTGTGACGAAGGTATAATTTATCAGTAACTCTCTTACTTACTGTGCCAGTAAGCAGGAAAGAGCTGAGGTCTATAGTACCCTATGAGTGTTCGGATACTGTTGAAATTTTCATAAATAACTGTTAGAATCCTGTCGACTTTAACAGATCTGCTTAAGCAGTAAGAAAGAACTGAGAACATTTATATTACTGTATCACGTTTTTTACACTCAAGAAGGTAGAGTTTGCACTAGTCCTCCCTGAAAATCTCTCACCCGTATCCCCACTCACTTCCTTGTCGGTTTGAAAAACGCGCACTGGACGTAACGTATTCCGAGCGACTATATAATTCTCTAAAGCGAGACTATTTCGCAAATCCAGACTGAAGGTTTAACATATTAGTATTAACGGTAGTAGTAATAGTAACAAATTACGCTTAATATATTAGTTAGGCGTAAGAGGTAGGAGATGATAACATGGATCACGTATTATTAAGTAGTGCCAATAAGAATTTTGGCCAATCTTACCACTGCCACCAAAAATGTGCCGATTCTCAGGTCATATTTAAAAAAAAAAAAACTAAAAAAGAAACAAAATAACAAATAAAAATGGAATAGACCAAATAAAAATCAGTTACTGACTCGCTGTTTTTTTCTTTATTTACAGGAAATAGTCACAAAATATTGGTCTTCCATAACGTGATGAAAGGAATGTCAACTGGAGGCACGACCACCACCTGGGATTATGGACACACCAAGGCACAGTGACCAAGACAATGTCTGGCTGACTGCCTGTCTAGGATTTAAGGTAAAGCTTCTTCCATGAAATTTCCTTCTATATGAGGAATGCTGTGAGATACGATTTGAATATTTATGTTTTGAAGTTAGCGTGACCCCGGAATTGCACCCCGTGGATTCTTATGTGTGCCACGAATCATATGGAAGGGGTATGAACAGTCTTGTGTTTTGGAGCATCTCAACCACTCTCCATAAATGCTTACGTATCCTGGGATAACAAGGGATATTAAGAACAGAATTTTCATTAAACTGTCGTTACAATCATAGAAAAAAACAAATAAAAAAAAATCTTGACTCCAGGAATTTCAATTAAAGCCTCGTAAAAAAGCAGTTGGGATAAAACATAGAAATGGTTGATAATTTGACACAATAATTGTTGGTGAAGAACTACATTTGTAAAGCAAGCTTCATGCCAAACACAGCGTGCATGAGGAACTAAACATATCAGGACATGACGTAAAAGCTATGTACATACACACTGACATAATCACTTGCAAACACGAACAAAAATGCCAGGGATGTTTTACCATTTTATTAGAGAAAATTACCGACATGAAAGTAAAGATGTACACAAGTGAACTCACACATCAGTCAAGACCTGCTCAAAATGAAATGAGTAAATAACACGAAATTCTACGTGTTTGAGCCAACACTGCGCGCACGGAAGGGCGCCATCATTAAAACTAAAAGAAAATGACAAAAGACAAAACTGAGAGAAAAATAGTTAACATGTATGCATTACCTTTCTAAAAGAATTAAAGATTCTTTACCCATCATCACCAAAAACAAGAAATAAAAAAAAGGGACAGAAAATTAGCAAAAAATTAAGATACATATTAGGAAAAAAAATATTTTGCAAGAAAGTTGCGCTCCGCAAATCATAATTAAGTATAACCGATGGAACACATGAATCATTCCGTGAATACCCTGTGTGTGGATGACAATTCTCGGGGAAGCCATGTGATGTCTTTTATTTCTCTTACTGTCTGGGTGAACTGTCAGAAGCAGGATTCTTTCATACATAAATGCAATATCTGGACGACATGAAACAGCACATAAAGACACACATTATTGAGTCAAACATTATTGAGCCAATAGAAAAAAATAAATAAAATAAATAAATAAATAAATAAATAAACAAAAAAATAAAAATAAATATATATATATATATAAAAAAAAAAAAAAACTGGGGGTTTCCAACATCACATTACCAAGAATATTTCTACTGAACACTTATAAATAAATAGCTTACAAAATACTTGCCTTTCCATAGCACGATGAAAGGCATGTCAACTGGAAGCTTTCTGAGGCACGACCACCACCTGGGATTATGGACACACCAAGGCACAGTGCTGGTACACAGTGTGCAACACTGGAGAGCACAGTGTGCTCTCCAGCACACGCGTGGCTGTGGCGGTGTAATACAGCCAGAGACAGACTCACGTTACACACGGGTTCGTACATGCGCTCCTTTTAAACATGAGACAAAGAAGCGTGAATCTAAACCCACACACTTATATAGTATATGACAGATGGGCCGAGTGGGGCATGTTACTGAATGAAGCGAGTTTTTAACCATCCTTGCCCGCCACTCCTCCCACATGTCACACGCAACTACTAGAAACGTGAGCTCCTAGCTGCCGTCTCTTTCTCACTTGTCTCACATTCAAAAGACTCGTGCACGCGTCTAACGGGAAATTTTCTTCTTGTGACTGCCATAGTGATTCAAGGCACTGAGTTCGTGCTTCAAAGTGAGATAAGGCACTTAAATGTTTTTTTATCGTTAATGTACAAGTTCTCCCTCTCTCACACACACACACACACACACACACACACACACTGATCCCAAGATGCTTTGAAGCACTAAAGGACGGAATGTAGTACGTAAACTCGTGTCAGCGGACAGTGCACCGCTACACTTCCCGCCTCCCTAGCAACACCTCACCCTCACCGGGGACACCTCCCTCAGAGTGTTACCCGCAAAGTACCAAATACTGATAAACGTTGCTGCGTGTTTCAAAGAACGGCTTACTTAAAAATTAAATTGCTGGTCTTCTTCGGGTTGCATTCGTATTACTTATTTGGAAGGCACGTACAGGAACTCGTGGCCTACAAAATTAACCTTGCTCAGGTGCAAAATCAACATACAATTGCAACTAGTCACGCCCTTTGGTCACCCGCCAGCTGAACAAATGCAACTATTGAATTAGAGAGTAGGAAAATAATCTGTCAGTGAAGATAACTTGGTATACATGAGTCCGGCTTAGTATGACTGCCAGAATGACATCATTCCTAATGCATTGCTGCCCGCGCTCCCCAGCGACTACCCACTGCCCCTCTGCTGTACCGCGAATGTCAAGCGTGCTTACTGAGGATTCTTCATGTGACAAACACGGATTACCCTTCCAGCTTGGCCTGAGTATTCCACCGCACTCTTCCCAGCACTGCAGCACGAGTGTCACACCAGCAGATCAGGCAGGCAAGGAGTGCTGCTGTGTGCTGTAATAGTTCACTCTTCGCCTCCCCACCATTGCAAACACGTGTGGCGCCTGTCCCGCTGACTGGTGGCGCGAAATTCCAAAAATTTCCAAGACTCAAAGCTGCTCACACATTATATTTTATTAAAGTGATCTCTCTCTCTCTCTCTCTCTCTCTCTCTCTCTCTCTCTCTCTCTCTCTCTCTCTCTCTCTCTCTCTCTCTCTCTCTCTCTCTCTCTTACACATATTCGGTATCATTATTTTGAAATCCTACACACACACACACACACACAAACACACACCGGTTCAGTATTACTGGACATATGAATCGTCTGCTGACGCAACATAACACGACCTCATCCTTTTCTTTACCACGATTTATGCATTTTTCGTTGCCTTCAGCGAGTAACACAATAGCGGTTCCCAATCTGATCCTCACCACACAATAAGTGCAGTCAGCGTGTGTGTGTGTGGCGTTAAGGTAGACTGACAAGGCTACACGCGTTTGCTTTTCCAGGAGCGCTGCAAGGTGCGAGGAAGTGCCAAGTAAAGGAGGCTGTGTCCTTGCACTAAGTCGTTCTGACAACCGGGCGCCGGCGCCTCCAACAACTCAATTTTTTCCTGGTCTGAGAGCGGGAGAGGAACATTGCATTACCTGTAGCTCTCCTCCAAGGAACTGCCAGCTGACACAAAAAATATATCACGCACTGTAGAAATACTAACTGACAACACTCAGTATTAGTGGGTATCCTAAAAATTATAAAACAGTTCACCATTTGAAGCCTATACTACCGATTGACGATAATGCTGGATGTCAATGAACACCGGCTTTCATTTGCCAACCTCAATTGAGCTCCATAATACTACTAGTTAAAAAAATAACAATCACTCATTCATTGCATAAATAGATTCCTAAGGCCTATACCCAAAGGGGGCGGAGGATCATATAACACAGCTCTTCCGAACACCAAATATTGTCTTGTACTCTGGAAGAATTTTGCTCCTGATGGCGGTGTTCTGCTTGGCCACCACCTTGTCGCGCATGAGGTCCCGATGCACCTTCTTGATCCCCGGCCGGTGCACCAAGAAGGCGTTGTCCAGTATGTGAAACTCATAGTCACGCACGCACAGGATATACATCTGGGAGAGCCAACAGATCATATTAGTTCACCCACATGAAATTACGCCTGCTTCTTAGACACATATGTCACCAGAATAACCTTCTGTTTATCTGCTATGATTCTAAAAGTTTTACTGCGTCTGTTTTTTGTTTTTTTTCACTTGAGGGGCACTGGCCAAGGGCAACAAAAAGGCTGAAAAAAAAGGTCCACTGAAGTGCCAGTTCGCAAGGAGTATTCAAAAGGATTGCTATGAAGAATCTTAATGGACCCAGGAAGTAGTCAGAGGGTGAAGGATAAGGAAGAACAAGCCATAAAACATCTAAGTAAAGTCTTCGGCAAAGTTTTGAGCGAAGAGTTCAGCTTTAGAGATAGATAAGAAGACGGTGGTTCCATCAGGCTGAAATAAAGAAGGGAAAGATGAAGAAGAAAATTTTTTGGCTAAGTGCCCAAAGTCACGAGGGTCGTTTTTATCTAAAAAGACTTTGACACTTTCCATTTATGAAGGAGTTTTTGGTGAGCTAATGAACAGTATTGCCATAATTCTGGGCAGAGATATAAAGCACATGAGATTCAAATGATAGAAGGTTCAAGTACAGTTTGCGGGCCGCCTCTCTTTCATTTATAGTACGAGAACAGGCTTAGTTAAATCAAGGTTTGGAAGATTTAGTGGGAGAGAATAAGTGAGGAAAGTACACCTCTATGCCAGACAATAACACTTCTTTTATGCGCTCAACACACAGAGATTGGTCTCTGACACGGAAACAGTAGTCATTCTATGGAAAACCAGAATAATACCCCTAATTAGTAGAAGTAAAATGCCAGAGGCACTTTCACTTTGGGGGGATCCTGAGGAGTGATTGCAGCGATAAGACAAGATACAGATATGAAGTTGCGATCGGAGGAGTCCAACTGAGAAGACGGATTGTAGTAGGATTACAGGTTAGGAAAAGGTAAAAAATGTTGGCTCTATCTCCAAGACAGTCAGGAATACGAGTAAGGTGTTGCACTAATTGCTCTAGGTCATGGAGGATAGAAAAGTTAAAGGCTAGTACACCAGGATGGTCAGTGATGGGAGAGGAAAGTCAAAGCTGCTGGTGAACACTGAAGTCTCCAAAGATAGAGATCTCGAGAGGGAAGAGTCAAGGTATGCTCGAGTTTGAAAGTTAAATATTCAAATAAATTTTCTTAGCTAGCGGAGTTAGGTGAGAGGTATAAAACACGTAAATTTTGTTTGGGAGTAACTCTGTAGTCGTTGCCAGATGGCAGAAAATTTGGAAAATTCAAGAGCGTGGGCACAAGACCAAGTTAAGTCACTGCGCACATAGATGCAACATCCAGCTTTGGATTGAAAGTGAGAATAGAGAAATAGGAGAGAACACAAAGGGGCTACTGTCAGTTGCCTCAGACAGTGAGGAAGAGATTAGGTTTAGTAGAAGAGATGTGACGTTCCACGGATTGAAAATTAGACCTAAGGCCGCAAATGCTGCTAAAGTAAGTGAAGAAAAAAAGGTTCATGGGTGTGTCAAGACACTTAGGATCGGTACAAGAAGAGCAGTCCGACCTGGGGACATTTGTGGTCTCCTTCCCAGTCGAGAACTCTAAAAATGGTATTATTGGAGCCTTTTTTCACTTCTAAGTTTGAATCTGACATCAATGAGTACATGTTTTTGGTGCATGTAATGTCTATGTGAAGGAAGAGAGTTGCCCCTAAAAGGTAGGTTGTGACCGCCCATTTGTGTGATGAAACACAAAGGGAAACGTTCACGGAGATCACAGCTGTGTCAAAAGTTTAAAGTTCACAGCACATCTATCCCAGTGCTTATGAGACCTCCAAACTGGCAGGACACAGGAGCTTCATCTAGTGTTGTCAGAATTACCAGGTCTTCAAATGTATACAAAAAAAAAAAAAAGTAAAGGCTTCATCGAATGATCTACAGAAAATCAAGTATTGGAAGGAAAAACATGTTGGCCCACAAAACTGCGGATCCACTTATCTGTAGATTGAAAGATAAGTCTACACTGCACCAACATTCCTTCTAGACTTAGTGGCCAGTGAAGCGACAGTAACGTGCAAAAACAAAGCATCCTATACATCACTAAAGTAGCAGAAGCTTGGGCATTGTGTAGAAGACAAATACGAAGTCCTACATTAGAATGGCATATATTTAAGAAATCCCTAGTCATAAGATATAAAACATCCTCCATAATGAGTAATTGTAGTTTAATTTCTACAAAAAAAAAAAAAGATAAATGAGAGCAACAAATTCGAATGGTAATATCAAAACAAGAATCAATGCTTTGTTAGTAATTCTCTCTGTACACTAACTGAAACAGAAAAAAAACGTACAAGTAAGCATAGAAGTGAATGTGGGCAAGTTATTTGACTTCCCATTATAACTGTATTTGTTATCACCGTTAGTATTTCCGGTAATAGATTCCTCCCTCAACCCGTACATATGTAAAACCCACCTGGGTCATCTTATCACTCTTGCCCTCCCAGGAGAGCCGCTCATCGTACAGGGGTTCTTTGTTGGTGCCCACGTATATTGGTTCCCACTTATGGTAAGGTGGCTGCCGCTTGCCCACGTGGAAGACACTCAGCCCAGGTTTAACGGGGCCTTTGAGCCATTCCTGGGGGAGTGGAATTATGTATACTACAGTAATATGTGCACCGTCCTCTTCAATGCTACTATTTCATAACCATTCAAGATAACGACCAATCTGACTTCCTCCACGAAATACAAAACCAAATATTAAACGTGAAACTTTACTGACTTATCTAATGTAAATGAAGGAGAAGAAAGTGATAAAAGTAAGTATAAAAGAAAGAGAAAGTAAGACCTCACTTTCACTTTGAACATGGAAACATTATGGCATTAATGGCTCATGAATTTTTTACGAGCCCCACAGACTCCGAAAACTCATCATATGTGACAATATAATAATGATAGGAACCTGGATATGGGAACATCGTGGCGTTAGAGACACGAAATTTTACGCAACCCCGAAACAAATAAAATAAAGAGATACTGGATGAGGAAAATCGATAAAAATGAAGACGAAATAAAGGAAAATAAATATGACCCTTCACTCACTTTGGACATGGGGACATTGTGACACTTGGGACACACGAACTTGTGGAATGGAATCGCCTCCTTCTTGTCCAGCATTTTGAGCAGTTCCTCCTTCGTCTCGGGCACAGCAACATTTTCTTGCACCTCGAAAATAGAGAAAACGAACACCCGAGGATTGGTTGTGTTGGAAGTATCCGGACGCTTCAGCATGCGGAAGAACTCTGAAAAAAGAATAAATAAATTAATATATAGTGATGGTGAATGAGCAACACAACAACAATAAATGCTGCTGCTGCTGCTACTACTACTACTACTACTACTACTACTACTACTACTACTACTACTACTACTACTACAACGAAGCCTCAATAAACAAAACCAGGAAAACAGTGATCGTATTTTTATATCATACATTATTTATTTACTTATATAATTGTATATCTATTTACTTATCACTGACAAAAACAGAAAACTCAAAAACACCTCCAAACTTCATCAAGGGGAGACTGTTTCTTTCTCAGCAATACACACAGGCCAAAAGCAAACCACTCAGACCTTTCCCAAGTCGTCTCTCATACAGTCCTTTCATCTCGATCAGCCTTCTTTCTTTCCTTTCCCTTTTTCATTTGTCATTCTTCTGCCCAAACGACTACATGACGAATAGGATCAGTAGTCTTTGCGGTGTAAGACCATGAAATTTAATAACATACTGTAGTTTTTGAGGTTACCGTGAGATGCGCTTGGTGTACCGTTCAATGTTTATTTTTTGTTAACTCTTATGCACATGGGAGGAAGACCCAAAGGAAGAAAAAAAAATACGAATGAAAGTAATACTAACTGCCTCTCCCATTAAACAAAACAAAGAATATCAAATAAAGTCAATGTTGTACAAGGTGTAGCGATCTTGTTCCCTCAATTTCCGGCACTTCTTTCACTACATAGACTGTGCAGTTAAGGATATGTTACGAGGAGGAAGGGAAGTTCGAGTGTGTGTGTCTATCTTCTTTTCTATTGTCTTATTGTTCCAAGGTGAGACGTGAATGGAGACAGAGAGAGAGAGAGAGAGAGAGAGAGAGAGAGAGAGAGAGAGAGAGAGAGAGAGAGAGAGAGAGAGAGAGAGAGAGAGAGAGAGAGAGAGAGAGAGAGAGAGAGAGAGAGAGAGAGAGAGAGAGAGAGACGGAAGATAAAGGTAAACAGACATACAAGTACAGAAATTCAGGAAAGAAGAAAAGGAATAGAGGGAAGATAATCAGACAATTAAATTTAAGAAAAGGACCCACAAAAGACAAACAAAGAGACAGAAGAGTGACCAAGAAACAACAAACGAATAAACATGACGAAGGAAAAAAACAATGAAGGAAAATAGAACAAGGATAGCAAAAATAATATAAAACAAGAAAAAAATTTGCATATTACTAAGTTTACCTCTAATTGTGACATATTGATTATATTACGAATTGACTGAAAAATGAAAGAAAAAGAAACTTAATAAAAATAACTGCAGAAAACATGTCAAACTGAGAAAAGGAAGATATAAATTATGCAATACCACCTGTGCATTCATTAATATGCTCACTTCACCTGTGCTGTCTCATGCCCCACTTAAACACACACACACACACACACACACACTCACACACACCACCACACACACACACACACACACACACACACACACACATACATACATGAACTAAAAGCTTGGCATTAATTCTTTTGCTGTTTTTATGCGTGGTCTTTTCAACGATTTGTGAAAGCTGTTGCCACCGCAAATGTTCTCCCCACACAAGGCTGCAGAGTCCTCGACCAGACGAAAGTAACAGAGTAAGTAGAGAGAAGTAATTTATTATTATTTTTTTTTTTTTTCGCTGCGGTTACAAGGTCATACAGCACCGGCCAGAAGTGCATAAAAACTGTAGAATATTTAAACCCTACAAAGTGAAAAAACAAAAAAAAAATAAATAAATAAATAAATAATAAGCAGTATAGAATAAGAAGTAATGGATTTTTTTTTTTGTGTGTGTGGGTGGGGGGGGAGGGGAGAGCGCAGCAATGATGGTTCAAATCGTATGGTGCAACATAAATATTTTTAAAACTAACATAATATCAACCTGAAGCTTAAAAAAAGAGAGAAAAAAAAAGACTACAGTAAAAAGACAATTATAAACAAAAGAACTGAACAAGACAATAACCATGAAAGCAAACAAACACGCGTCCTCTTCGTTACAAGATTAAGTCAGGCTCGGATACCACACCTGTTTTCCCCACTACAGCAGAACAACTTATTCAGGTTTAGTCTATTGAGCGCCTTCGGAGGTTGAGTTCTGCAACATTTTCTTTTTCGTCCTTGAAAGTCGCGGAAGAGGAAATGTGTCTGGTCGGCTGATTTTCCATTGAAGTGTTTTTACTGCACCAATGTACGAAGGGCGGGACGAGGACATTGGTGGCTTACAGAAAACACGAAATGAGCATGCAATAATTTTCTTGTTGCGACAAAATTCGATGTGTGTGTGTGTGTGTGTGTGTGTGTGTGTGTGTGTGTGTGTGTGTGTGTGTGTGTGTGTGTGTGTGTGTGTGTGTGTGATGTGTGTGTGTGTGTGTGTGTGTGTGTGTGTGTGTGTGTGTGTGTCTGTGTTCTCTTCGGTCTTATAACTAATGGTTTGAACTACATGTTTATCTGTTTACTTTTTTGTACATTTCTCTCTCTCTCTCTCTCTCTCTCTCTCTCTCTCTCTTCTCTTCTCTCTCTCTCTCTCTCTCTCTCCTCTCTCTCTCCTCTCTCTCTCTCTCTCTCTCTCACCAGGGATGAAGTTGATGGATGGGTACAGCTCCACGTCTGAGGGGAACACGAAGTAGGTCTGCACTGCCTGCCTGGCGGTGTTCCTCGCCACATTCACGGGGTACAAGAGCTTCTTCTGCTGCCTGTAAGTGGTGACGTTGGTCCCAGCGAGGCGGCTCCTGCCCACAGTCCGTCTTCCTCTTGAGCAGCCTCCTCCGTGGACGGGATCTGATGCCATGGGAGGAAGACGGGTTGCAGTCATTGGTATAAATAATCGTAATAATGAGTAATAGTTCGTGATTTATTATTAGTCAAGAGAAACAAGATTAAAAATGTATATTTTGCAAGAAATGGATATCAAAAAATATATAAATAAAGAAGTCTGTAGTGGGAAAAAGAAATACATGTTGGTCAAAAAAATAGACAAAATAAGAGTCAATTATGATAAGATCCAGAGAATAAAGCATAAAACACACCATAAAATGAAAAAAAAAAAATATATATATATATATATATATATATATATATATATATATATATATATATATATATATATATATATATATATATATATATATAGAATAATTAATTGATTGTATGACGGAGTTCTACAAAGAAAAAAAATAACCAAAGATACCTTAAAAAAATAAAAAAAAAATAAAAAAATAAAATCACCCATCCCAGTTCAAACGAGACGACAAATATAACAGCGAAAAGAAATCAAGAAAAGAAGAATGGCAATACAGGAAGTAGAGATAAAAATAATAGCTACATTATAGGAAGGGAGAAAAAACAACACATCATTCCCTCGCGTGACCTTGAAATCCACCTCACCTTCTTGGGCGTGTGGGTGACGTGGAAGAAGAGGTGGAAGGTGACGTATTTCTTGATACCCTCGGCCCAGCAATCACGAAGGTACAGGATGGTGTTTGACCGTAGCGTTGAAGTCATCGCCAGGAGCGTACACAGGCCACACTCACGGGGCCCTGGCGAGGAGTGAGTAAGTGAGTGAGTGAGTGAGTGAGTGACTGAGTGACTGAGTGACTGAGTGAGTGAGCAATCGAGCTGTTACACACACGTTATCGTGAGTTTATGGACATAATTATTGACTCCTCAATGTTGTATTTTATCTCCACCTTGAGAGGGAAGAAAGCATCCATTTCTGTCTGTCTGCCTGCCTGTTTGTGTCTGTCTGTCTGAATGCCTGCCTCTCCCACCTGTGTGTGTGTGTGTGTGTGGTGTGTGTGTGTGTGTGTGTTGTGTGTGTGTGTGTGTGTGTGTGTGTATTTATGTACAATCAATGCGTACTGGTGTAGGTGTGGGGTGTTGCACGACAAGGACGGAGGAGAAGGAGGGAGCTGGTTGACGTACAAATACACACGACGGGGAAGCAAACACGTGCAGGAGTCATGCTATCCACTACAACTGCCTTAAGTGGCGCACAGCCCACGTTATACACTAAAGCACCCTGTATTCAGAGCAGACTGGACCAGACACGTGCATTTTTCAAGCTACAAATCACAGGTGTACAATGAATTCTGGCCTACAAACCTTGACAATACTTTACTTTTATGTTTACTTGGCTACTGTATCTATGCCGTAGCCGGTGGAAAAACAAACTCTCTGCAGCCATGCGAGGGAAGAGAAGGGAGAAGGAAAAGTTTTTGGGGGAGGCTCGGAAATGGTTGACAGAGTGGAAAACGGAGCGAGTTTAGGGAGGCAACAGGAAGGGAAGGGAAGGATGTGTGTGTGTGTGTGTGTGTGTGTGTGTGTGTGTGTGTGTGTGTGTGTGTGTGTGTGTATGTGTGTGTGTGTGTGTGTGTGTGTGTGTGTGTGTGTGTGTGTGTGTGTGTGTGAGGAAAGGAAACATCTGCTGAGGGGCGCGTGGTCCTATTTTTAAGACATTATGTAAACTCAAACTCTCTCTCTCTCTCTCCTCTCTCTCTCTCTCTCTCTCTCTCTCTCTCTCTTCTCTCTCTCTCTCTCTCTCTCTCTCTCTCTCCGCGTGTGTGTAAAATGAACAGCAAGGCAAGTAGTTAACATTTTTTTTCCACAGCGATTCTTCTATTTAATCTTTACTCACGGTATAATTTAAACTAATCATCCTTGAAAACTACGGAATGGTCACCTTGCTTTCCCTGCTCGCTTTTACTACTTAACAATCCACAGGAACACGAAATGAGTGCACAGGATGACAGATTCACATTCCCCACTTTACTTTGGTCCTGATTCTTTCGTACCAGTTTTGTGAGACTTCTTAAAAATAATAATTTCGTATGTACACATTATACGAACTTATTGCAATGTGTGTGTGCTTTCATTCTGTTACTATTTCTTTCTTTTTATCTTTTTTATCGTGTCAGGGAGACCGGCGAAGGCCACAAAAACGAATGCAAAAAGAAGCGATAAAAAAAGAAAATTAATCCGTTTACACTGGCGCTTTCATAGACAAACAGAAGAGCCGAGAGAGTTAGCAATAATTGAGTTTCCAATATTTACTTACCAATACTTATTTACCTGTGTGTGTGTGTGTGTGTGTGTGTGTGTGTGTGTGTGTGTGTGTGTGTGTGTGTGTGTGTGTGTGTGTGTGTGTGTGTGTGTGTGTGTGTGTGTGTGTGTGTGTGTGTTGGTGTGTGGATAATTCTACTCAAATCTTCTGAAACTTGATGTGCTTTTAAGGAGTGTTCTTTTTCTAATACTGCGTAACAAGAAAGAATTACTTATTTAATAAACATACTGGCACTCTTCGCAAGTGGCCAGAAAAGAGCAAGCAGATTAAGTGAATGCAATTATTTCCATTATATCTGCAATTATAAAACGTATTTCCAGCAATTTTGTAAACAACTTCTTCGGACAAATATCATACATTAAAAGTTCAAAATCTCTCTCTCTCTCTCTCTCTCTCTCTCTCTCTCTCTCTCTCTCTCTCTCTCTCTCTCTCTCTCTCTCTCTCTCTCTCTCTCGTTTAACAATCCTAAGCACTGAGAGAGAGAGAGAGAGAGAGAGAGAGAGAGAGAGAGAGAGAGAGAGAGAGAGAGAGAGAGAGAGAGAGAGAGAGAGAGAGAGAGAGAGAGAGAGAGAGAGAGAGAGAGAGAGAGAGAGAGAGAGACCATATCGACCACACCCTGCTTGACCCTTCTCTTTCTATAGACCTTTATTTATTAACTCTGACTGCTACTTGGCTCACCTCGCCTTAGTCGCAAACCACTCGAGAACCTACCTTTTGTTCTATAACCATCCCTACTAACACATACTAACACGAGAACGCCCTTTAATACACTATTTCGTTTCCTGTACGTCCTTATCGAGATTTTATCCCGTGCCCTCTAATGGTGTGTTTTTTTTTTTTGGGGGGGGGGTATTCCGATAGAATAATACTAAAATAAGCATGAAAAACTACCACGTAAGCTTAATTCTAAACATATTACAGGCTGACACTAGAAAACCAGTTTGTTCGCTCCTTTCTTTCCTGTACGTGATTGTTGGGTATCGCATTGAAAGGCTTAACATTCAGACCGCTATTAAATAAAATGTTACACGCCAAACGTAAAAAACAAGAGATAGGATATTTATCATGTGTCATAAAGAGATAGGGCATTTATCATGTGTCATACCAGAGAACTATTTAAGAGACTGCAGTACACTAATAAATTTCCGAAAAAAGTTGTTGGTAGTGGGGAGAAAAGTGCACTCGGATAAAAAAGGGACGGCAGGGTGTTATTTTCTTAAACCAGACTATTTATTGTAAGAGGCTGCAATACACAAGTAAATGTAATGAGTGTCTTAAAAACAGTGTTCGTGATGGGACTAATGGCACACACACAGAGAAAAAGAGACAAGAAAACACCAAAGACTATTTCAAGAGGCTCCAGAACGCAAATAAATAAAATAAAAGTGATGAAAAGTGACACGAAAAAGTAAAGGCAACAAAATATTCCTATATTAAACAACAAATCACTTAAAGACTCCAGAACACAAATAGATTAAATAAAAATGATGAAAAGGGATACATACGCAAAAATAAAAAAGTAAACACAACATCCCTACCTTAAACCGTACTAAAAGACTGCAGAATACAAATAAAGTTCTCGAAACAAGATACAGGCGACAGGTGAGGTTGGTCTAGCAGTGGAAGAGACGATTCTAGTCCTCCCTAATAACGAGTAACCCGGCTATTGAACAAGCACTTGACACACGAGCGTAGATTGAAACGCTGGGCCGTGACAGAGGAGTACCCAACCAATCAGCCACTCCATCAGGAACACGAATGTAGCCAATGGACGCCCGCTACCACAATACCATCACACTTTTCTACTCCATTATTTTGACTCTCTCTCTCTCTCTCTCTCTCTCTCTCTCTCTCTCTCTCTCTCTCTCTCTCTCTCTCTCTCTCTCTCTCTCTCTCTCGTACGATCGAACACTTTCATCAATCATGGTGTTTTGTACTTTCTCTCTCTCTCTCTCTCTCTCTCTCTCTCTCTCTCTCTCTCTCTCTCTCTCTCTCTCTCTATCTATCTATCTATCTATCTATCTATCTATCTATCTATCTATTTATCTAATTCCTCTTCCGCAATACGGGCTCAAAAGAGAGAGAGAGAGAGAGAGAGAGAGAGAGAGAGAGAGAGAGAGAGAGAGAGAGAGAGAGAGAGAGAGAGAGAGAGAGAGAGAGAGAGAGAGAGAGAGAGAGAGAGTAAACAAATAAGATAAATGTAAAAGATTAAAATAAAAATATATATAGAAATAAAAGTAAAGTGAGTGGAATACCAAATTATGCAGTCCTGTTCCTGAGGGAGTTGTGAATCGACTTATCAGGAATCAAAGCAGCTCGGTAGGTGACTTGAACTAACATGACCAGCTATTATACCCCCTCGATAATGGCAAACAATGATCACGTACGAGGAGAGAGAGAGAGAGAGAGAGAGAGAGAGAGAGAGAGAGAGAGAGAGAGAGAGAGAGAGAGAGAGAGAGAGAGAGAGAGAGAGAGTGTGTAATGTAATATTTTCGTCTTTCATTCTTGTTCATCGCACTTTTTCTCTCTCATTAAAAGACACGATTGTTGCGATATACTGACGTTTTGAAAAGAAAAAAAAAAGAAGAAAATAGGCAGAAGAAAAGGAAGGACTTTGTTGGTTTCAGTTCTGATATGTATCACCGATGGAAGGAAGGAAGGAAGGAAGGAAGGAAGGAAGGAAGGAAGGAAGGAAGGAAGGTTTATAAGGCTAGTGTCGTTTACTATGAGAAATAAAAAAAAAGAATAATAAAACACAAAAATAGCAAAAATTAAAACTTCGTAATGGTACATGTGATATCCTAAATAAATAAATAAATGAGTGAATAAATAAATAAAATCTACAGCCACACAAGAAAACGCAAAGGAAGGGCAAATAGCAGCAGACTTGTTGGCTCCTACATGGCTTTTAGTGATAAGCTGCATTGTCTATTCTAAAACAAGATGTGTAGGGTAAGTTAATGAAACCGAAGACTGTTCATATAACATCAACACTCCAATGATCAAAGGAACGTGTGTGTGTGTGTGTGTGTGTGTGTGTGTGTGTGTGTGTGTGTGTGTGTGTGTGTGTGTGTGTGTAACGGTGGAGCACGTGAAATATTCCGTTATGGTAGCCTCTCTCTCTCTCTCTCTCTCTCTCTCTCTCTCTCTCTCTCTCTCTCTCTCTCTCTCTCTCTCTCTCTCTCTCTCTCTCTCTCTCTCTCTCCGATCAGATAAGAACCAAAATCTCAAAGAAATTTTCAAGGTAACGGAGTATGTATTTTTTTTTCGAACTTATACACACATAATATGTATAACCTTGTAATATATTTCACTGCAGTTAGAATGTGGATAATTTCAAAAATATAAGTAACACTTCAAAATCCGTCATTAGTAGCTGTCAGGTGTATGTCTGTTTGCGTACGTGTTGGTGGCTGGAATGAGTTGGTAAGCGAAATGAAAGAGAGAGAGAGAGAGAGAGAGAGAGAGAGAGAGAGAGAGAGAGAGAGAGAGAGAGAGAGAGAGAGAGAGAGAGTGTGTGTGTGTGTGTGTGTGTGTGTGTGTGTGTTGGACGTCTGCCCGAGGAAGCCTGAGCGCGGAGGAGCGACAGGCACCATCAAAGTGAGAAGGGTTCCGCTATACCTGATGTAAGCACGTGAGTCAGGTGTGTGGAGCAGGTGAGGGTACCATACAAGAAAGATACGAGTAAGCGGCAGGTGTTAAAGTTAGGCACAGATATCGGGTTAACAACAAGAGCAATAACTTCTACTACTATTACTACTACTATTTCTCTTTCCATCACCATCAGAACTAAAACTTCACACGCCCTCCCCTCCACTCCTCGCCCCACCACCACTGACAGACACCCCAATCGGCGAGGATTCGATCAGGTAACCTGACTCGACTACCTGAATTCGATCGCCCTTCACGCCACTCACACCAACCTCCAGGGGTCTCGGCACCGCCCTCAGAACACGCAATGCATCCCAGAGTTGTATAAAATTCCTCAAGTGATCTTTAAAAAATACACGTCACTTTATCACGGATGGAAGAAGCTGATATTTGAGAGCTAGTGGATTCACCGATAATGAAAATTCTGATAGTTATACTGCTGTTAGGACGTTTACCACTGCTACTGCTGCTGCTACTACTACTACTAACTCCACCTTCACAGCATCCAGTAACAGTTTCTCTGCTATTATGCACATCTTTCCACACTCACTATCCATTTCTAAACATTTCTTCTTGATCTAAAGCCACCTTCAACCATTATACGAACTAGAAATTGCAAAATCTATTCTTTTATCCCCTTATTTCTTGTATGTGCTTATAAAGACTTCACACATGTTTCTTTGTGCTGTTAAGAAACCACCAGCATTAGTCTACGTACCTGCCAGCGGGACGTGAGAGGTTCCAGGTTATCGAGGAAAGTGTAGTCGCCGTGGGTGGTATATGTAATGGACTCGTCACACCGGAACGACATCACCGCCGGCAGGTAGTTCTCCAAGACCCAGTAGTCGCCCCGCTGCTGGTAGAAGGGTCGCAGCGGCCTCGTGGTGCACTCCCTCAGGTCTGGGTACATTTTGCGCTCTAGGGAGTCCAGCGGCGGGTCAGGAGGGTCCATCGGCAGGGGCTCCACCAGCTGCTCTGTGACCCCCACACTCTCCTGCACCTCCCGGGGTGGCTCCTCCTGTTCCGCGGCCCCTGCTTCTCCATTTATACCACCGTTCACTGCCCCCGCCTGTTCAGGAAGCTGTCCTAGTGTTCTCCTGCCGCCCAGAGACACGTCCTTCATGCCCTCATCTCCCTGCATGGCACTGGGGGGTTGGTTCAGGGGGTTGGAGGGTACCATTAATGGTTCAGCTTCAGGTTTTCCAATATTGAAGCTCTCGAGGACACTGATGCCATTGTGAATGGACTGGAGGGCGGCAGGGGTAGAGAGGTCGATGACGTCCCTTGCGGAGGGCGAGTGCTGGTTAGGCGTGGTGGAGATCCATGTGAGGCACAGGTACAGCACCAGCACAGCGTTGAGCACCAAGGAGCCCCGCACCAACGCCACGCGCAACGTCACCATCCCTCGCAGCACTCCTGGTGAAGGAACAGATAAAGTTATATTCATGTCGCTGAGGGAAAAGCGAGTTGAGTTACCACTACATACTGTATAGGAAGGAGAGTGTTGATGGTATTCTTCTTTTTATTTACTTATTTATTTTTTAACATTTCAATTATGTCAGCTGAAACTCGATCGGCTCTCTCTCTCTCTCTCTCTCTCTCTCTCTCTCTCTCTCTCTCTCTCTCTCTCTCTCTCTCTCTCTCTCTCTCTCTCTCTCTCTCTCTCTCTCATACAATTTCAGTAGGAGGTGTGTACCAGCTTCAAAGGGAGGTGGAGCATCCGGCGCTAATAAATCAAACACTAACGCCATTTGGTGACGCGGTACGCCATTGCAGGTCTCGTGTGTGTGTGTGTGTGTGTGTGTGTGTGTGTGTGTGTGTGTGTGTGTGTGTGTGTGTGTGTGTGTGTGTGTGTGTGTGTGTGTGTGTGTGTGTGTGTGTGTGTGTGTGAGAGAGAGAGAGAGAGAGAGAGAGAGAGAGAGAGAGAGAGAGAGAGAGAGAGAGAGAGAGAGAGAGAGAGAGAGAGAGAGAGAGAGAGAGAGAAAAGGGGGAGGGGGACAGTGGTTACCGAGCCCGATTCACACTCGGAAGGCCCCAAAATCGAATGCAGGGTCAAGTCAGAAGGCTTTGGGCGGACTTCTTTACAGTGTAGCCTCTATTCATCTACCAGAGATTAAGTAACTGGTGTAAGTCGGGAGTTGTGACCCGCTGCTAAAGTCTGAATACAAAAATACACACGGGATGGCCCGACCATCCGGGAAGTAGTCTACTAGGTTGACCAGCGTCATCTGGCAGCCACAGTATCAAATTGTAAGATATTTCCATAGGGTTAAATGTATACTTAAGATGTAATACGTATGATAGTAATGTACGTTAGTATTTAAGTATGTAACATGTGGATTTTCAGCTATAAGGTTGCAAGATTTATAAACCGATCATTATTATTTTATTATTATTAAAGACAGACAGACGTAAAATTAACAACAGCAGTAACAGCATCAGTAGCAGCAGCAACAACAACAACACCGACAAACTCCACGCACTGCATCATTGACATTAACAGAAAAAAAAAAACAGGAAACCATTGAAAAGAATCACTGTACAGCCTCGCCCACGCAAAACAACAAAAAAGAAGCCTATGTATTGCATGAGAGAGAGAGAGAGAGAGAGAGAGAGAGAGAGAGAGAGAGAGAGAGAGAGAGAGAGAGAGAGAGAGAGAGAGAAAGTCATATTGCCTCATTCATACTTGTATTTTCCTCTCTCTCTCTCTCTCTCTCTCTCTCTCTCTCTCTCTCTCTCTCTCTCTCTCTCTCTCTCTCTCTCTCTGTGTGTGTGTGTGTGTGTGTGTGTATATATATATATATATATATATATATATATATATATATATATATATATATATATATATATATATATATATATATATATATTTTTTTTTTTTTTATTTTTTTTAACACTATTTTGTAGTTTTCCTTGACGTTTTGGAAAAAAAGAGGAAAGAAGGAAGTGAGGGGCAAGAGAAGGAAGGAAGGAAGGAAGGAAGGAAGGAAGGAAGGAAGGAAGGAAGGAAGGAAGGAAGGAAGGAAAAGGAAAGAAACAAGGAAAAAAGGGAGAATGGAAAAAAAGAGGAAGGAATATGAAGGGAGGGAGGAAATGAAGGAAAAAAGAAAGGGGAATGGCTGAATGGAAGAAAGGAAGAGAGAAAAGCAGAAAAAACTGAGAACAAAACATGTCAGAACAAAAATAAAAGAAAAAATCGAAAGGTGAAGATTTGATGGGGTTACACTAACTAAACACTTTTCCCATCCCCCGCCCCCCTCTCTCTCTCTCTCTCTCTCTCTCTCTCTCTCTCTCTCTCTCTCTCTCTCTCTCTCTTTACCTTTGACCTTCTCTTTGACCTTTCGTGCATAGGTTAGGGATACAATGTCAGAGAGAGAGGACGGACATGGAGGAAGAGAATGTTCAGGTTTCAGCATTACTAATTAAAAGAAAAACATCAATGAAGGAACAGAAAGTAATGATTAGCGAAAAACAGGTAGGAGGAGGAGGAGAACAAGATCATTAAGAAAAAAAGGAGACGAGGAAGAAGACGAAGAAACGAGAGAGAGAGAGAGAGAGAGAGAGAGAGAGAGAGAGAGAGAGAGAGAGACCACGCCAGCAAAATCATAATAAGCCGCGCGTCTACCAGGAAGCTCACGTTGTCAATCACACAAACACACTCACACACCCACTCTTCCGTACGTCACCATTCCTTCATAAATTACTGTAAACTTTGACTTCACGGTGTATATATTCTGTAATTTATAACCAGTTAAAAAGTTCATGCCATTCATAAGTACTTTCCATTCTTGTTAATCATTAGAATCCTCAGGAGTTCCTAGGGTCAACTCTACAAAATTTCATAAACCACCATTGCAGCACGCGGGATGATGACACTAATGCAAAATGTTCACCGATTCACATGATTATCTTTTAAGAAGGTATCAAGTGCACTGATCTTCTACGGAACGCTCGCCCAACATATAAAGAAATTATTTTGCTCCGATGTGTCCGAAGAGACGTTCAGACTAGTGACGTGCTGCACTGAATTTCTAGGGCTTCTGTTTGGACCATACACTTAAGCGCCGCACTTCCACTACATTCAAAAAGCTCTACTTGAAGTTACACGGGTTTTTAACAAGATTTCTGTCTTATTAACAGGAGAAACACTCTCGAGAACCAGGCTAATCATCTCTGTGGCCTTCGAAAACAGTCATGATGAGAGAGCAAAGGGTTTCAGAATAAGAACCTTTGGCTGACCTGAAGGGAATGAAAAGTTTACTTACACAGAGATAAAACTGCAATGGTAAAATTACTGTAAGCATTATGCCACGGTGTCTGCATTACGTGTTAGCTGTACGTCTATCTATCTATTAGTCTGTGTGTCAGAGAGCTCTCACTCAGCAAACTGCCAAACTTAATATACAAATCAATGTCAGTGACTT
>NC_087165.1:10118511-10128511 GCF_035594125.1 Scylla paramamosain | reverse complement strand
GACAGTTGAGTGTTCTTAAGGTATTCGCTTTACACACCTCTTGACAGGACTATTTCATCGATGTCCTTAGCAAATTGAGTTGCATAAGGATAAACCTCCACGAGGAATACCAGTCATACCAACTTAAGTAAGACCAAGTATTTATATTCAAATAGTCATGTTCAAGATGAGCACCGCAGTGATGTGTCACCAATGTACTAGACACTTGGCATCCCTCATTACCTCCGTGGGCGGCGCCTCGACTGATCCAAACGGTACATGAGTATGACTTGGTAGCACAGGACGTATGAAAGTAAACAAAATTGTCGGTTTACACGAAGGAAAGATGGTGCTGAGAGAGGGTATGGGCGTGTCAGGGTACAAAAGAAGACTGGTGTGACCTTGTGTTGGTAGCCAGTGAGTGCGGCGTCAAGGGAGCGGTGGCTGAGGGCCAGGTTATTCATGACCGCGTTGCAGTGCTTATAAATATTCCTAAACTGGCATCAAGTGTTGGCTTTACACCTCCGGCATCACACTGCTCGACCTTACCGCCCCCACCACAGGTTCTGTCCTCACCGCAGCGGGACATCCTCAGTGCCGCCTTTCTGACTGACTTGCTCTTCATTTCAAACACCTGCCTCTAATGACGCAGGCTCTCATCACGGCATAGTTAGCACGTTCACTTCATGCCAAGGATAACGCACGCTCGCGTCCTGACAACGCGCTCCGTTTGTGTCAACTCGCAGTAGTATATTTGCGTCACGTCAGTGCCAACTCACATGCCAACCCACATGTCACGGCTTTGCGGCCTCACTGTACGTAGGTCCACCCTGCCAAATAGATAACACACACACACACACACACACACACACACACACACACACACACACACACACACACACACACACACACACACACACACACACACGCGCGCGCGCGCGCGCACAGACCCATAATAGTTTCCCCCATGATGTGAGGTGTCAGCAACATTAACACCCTCTCACGGCATACAGTTGCTTCACGTCCCTACCTAAGCCTATGCCGGTCTCCCCGCCTCAGGTTCATCACAGGCTGCACGCTCACCACTGCTATGCTTAGACGCATGTTGGAGAAGATTAAGTTTACCGAGTTATTAATACCTGTCCTTCCATCAGTCCTTCTATCTGTATATGTATCATATATACTCATAGACACATGCAGCGTGAAATGAAATTGGGCAAAAAACTCTTATCTTAACCATTGCCCATAATACGATCGACACAATGACAGAAACAAAGCCAAGTTCAAGTAGTTCAAAATAAATTCTATCAAAAGTCTGAATAGGTCTTCGTGTGGTGATACTATAATGTTCATGTGGACAAGATCCTCAGGGTCAGTAATCAGGACTGGACAAGAAAGTAACACGTACAAGCTCGATACAGTTTGATTTAAAAGAGAAAAGGAAGAGACAGTTTTCCAAATAGAGTGGTAGATGACTAGTGAATATGTACACTCAGTTTTTGGGTTGTTAGTGCAGAGTCAACAAGAAGCTTTAAAAAGGTTAGACAAATTTATGGATATTTATGGATATTAATTACAGGTGAGCAAGGAAGGGAATGGATGTGTTTATTCAGGGACTGCCATATGTGATACCGGCTTCTTGCAGCTTCTTTAATATTCGTATCTTCATAAAGTTCAGCAAGAAATTATGGAACTATACAAATTTGCATGTGATGAGACGCCAATATGTGCTGAAAAATTGGGAATACTTTTATCGATCAATGTTAAAGGCCAGTGCAAGGTAGCGTTTTAAAGTAGGTAGTTAGTCAATGGCGAAAAAAGAATGGCAAGATATTGACTGAATCTATTACCCTCCTTGTTTATTGCTTCGTTGCTACTAGGAACTGGTGCGATGGTGGGTGGTGAGGGAGGAGGAAGAGGAAGAACAGCAGGGGAAATAGCAGGAGAAAAGGAAAAATAAGAGGAAAGAAGGGAAGAAAGCGAAGAAAAGGGATACAGAAAAGGAGGGGGAGAAGGAATGAAAAAAAAACGAAACGGCTGAGAAAAACAGGAAAAAGAAAAAGGAAAATGGAAAAGGAGGAAGAAAAGGAAAGGGAAAAAGAAATGATGAGGATAAGAACGATGATGATAATAATAAGGAGGAGGAGGAAGGGGAGCAGAGACAACAGCAGCAGCAGCAGGAGAGAGAATAAGAGGAAGGTGATGGAAACAGAAAAAGAGAAGGAAAAGTAGAAAGAAAGGACCTACTACTTAGATAGATAAATGTCTTATCTTATACATAAATTATACATAAACAATTAATGACAGAGATTTATGCTGTGCTTCAATACATTAATGATTACCGCGACCTTGGGAAGACGGAAGGAAGAGGTGAAAGAGGAGGAGGAGGAGGAGGAGGAGGAGGAGGAGGAGGAGGAGGAGGAGGAGGAGGAGGAGGAGAATAATAATAATAATAACAACAACAACAACAACAACAACAACAACAACAACAACAACAACAGCAAAAACAACAACAAAGAAGAGGACGAAGATAAAAAGAACAAGAACAAGAACAAGAAAAGAACATGAACAACAACAACAACAACAACAACAACAACAACAGCAACAACAACAACAACAACAACAACAACAACAACAACAACAACAACAACAACGAGAAAGAAGAAAGAGAACAACAACAACAACAATAACAAAGAAAAGAAGAAAAAAACGAGAAAGAAAACGGAAAAGGAAAAAGAAAACGGAGAATAAGAACTAGAAGAAAGTGGGAGAAGAGGAGAGGAAGAGAAGGAAGAAAACAAGTGCTAAGTAAAAATAGTCAACGTTTGAGATTTGTAACGTATACATACAAAAAAATAAATAAATAAATAAATAAATAAAACATACATACGTGCATTATACAAGACCAACACACAGTCATCTATATATAGGCAGTTAGAAATACACTACGCTACCCCAGAGAGAGAGAGAGAGAGAGAGAGAGAGAGAGAGAGAGAGAGAGAGAGAGAGAGCACCTACATACTTACATCTAACATTTTGAATTAATCACTGTCTTAACCTTGTTTTCCTTTTCTTGTTTTTTTTCCTTCTCCTATTTCTCCTTTTTCCTATTAATTACTCCTTTCCTTTCCTCCACTTCGCTATACTATTAAAGTTTTGAAAAATCTGGGGAGAAGATAAAAGGGAAAGAGAGAAACGGAATGAGGGAGGGAGGTGAAGAAGGAAAGGGAGAAATGGATATATAAAGATAAAACAAAGGAGGTAAAGAAATAATGAAAGGAAAGATAAGGAAAAAGGAGGATATAGGAATAAGAGAAGGGAAGGTAACAGAATAATAGTTATGAAGTGAGAGAGGAAAAATAAGGAGGGATAAAGTAGAGAGAATAGTGAAGAGAGAAGATGTAGGGTAGGGAGAGAAGGGAAAAAGGGAAAGGGTAAGCAGGGGAGGAAGGGAGGGAAGAAGGGAGGTAGGGAGGCAGAAGCGTCTTCCCTACAGCGATAATTACTTCTGAACAACGTGCAGGTGAGCGAAGACAGGACGAAGGGAACCGGACAGTGTTTTCTTCGTCAGATTGTTTCGTTCGAGGTACAAAATTCACGACTGCACTTCATGACCACATTCTCTTTTAACCACGATGAATAGTAGATGAGTAAATGAACGAATAGTGAATAAACCAAGAGGGGGAACTGAGGAATCCTGGTTGGCAAAAATGAGGGTAAATGTGCAACCAAGCTCTTCCGTCACTTGGATTTGTAACGGAAGTGAGTTTACGTTCAGTTAGTAAACGGTTGTGGCAGGAGGAGGAGGAGGAGGAGGAGGAGGAGGAGGAGGAGGAGGAGGAGGAGGAGGAGAAGGAGGAGGAGGAGGAGGAGGAGGAGGAGGAGGGACAATACCGTTGGAGAATAAGTGAATGGAGAGACGAAGCGAGATCAAAATAATGATAAGAAGATTTACAAGAACACCGTTTGTCACGTAAGTTGAGTCTCGCTGATGAAGAGTCACGCTGGTGTTATCTGGGCTTGGTGTTATCTGGGCTTAGTCTCCCTGCACCTTGGTCTCGTGTCCTAGTAGTCTGGTGTCTCCTCTCCCTTACCGTTGCTCTGGCCTTCTCCTAGCGTCCGTCTGGTCTCTTGTGGTTTTATGTTTATCCTCTAGTCTTTGAAGTAGGAAGGAACTGTATTCTCAAACCTCTGTGTCTCAAATACTTTCAATGGATTGTTGTATTAGCAGAAATCTCAAGGGTGTTTTTCGTGACTCGAGTGGTAGTTTAACATGTATAAAAACCAGACTCATTAACATTCCTTTATGAGAACCATTTCAGAAATGCAGGACCGAACCAGGTGATTCTGAATTTCCTTAATACTTCTTATTCAACAATAATAGCCATATAATATTTGATGATTGACCTGAGTGAACATATACGAGCAAACATAAAATGATACGCATAGGATCGTTCAAATAGTCATAGATTAATGAAATATACTCAATTATCAGGCGATTACATAAAAGCAACAGATAAAAAAGAAACTACGTAGGCATGTTTTATACAGGGACTGCCACGTGTAGGTATGACAGCTTGCAACATCACTTATTTTTCCTGTTATGTTTTTGTTATTCGATATTTTGTTATTAGTCATAGATGGCTTTTGGATTTACACTCTGAGCATGCACCAGACCATTTTACCAAGGCTAGGGAGAGTATGGGGCAGACAAATAGGTTGGTTGTGTTTATGGTCTTGTAATGCACCCTGACGTGGTCCTCCAGGTGTGATCTTAAGCATCTCAAGGTGGTGACTCACTACCCTCAGGAATGCCAAGGAAATTCACGGTGCGTGTTGACTTTGCAGAGAAAGTAAACATGATTAAGACTTCGAAATTGATGCGAAGATGTGGATGAGAGAGAGAGAAAAAAATAAATAAATAAAATAAATATTCACGTTTCTGTAAGTTAAGTGAAAAAAAATTATCATGTTTCATGTGCAGCTTGACAGGTAAGGCATCCCATTATGGACACACCTGTATAAACTGATGGTGTGTACAATTATTTTGCCTTTACTGACAAATTCTCTCTCTCTCTCTCTCTCTCTCTCTCTCTCTCTCTCTCTCTCTCTCTCTCTCTCTCTCTCTCTCTCTCTCTCTCTCTCTCTCTCTCTCTCAACAAAACAGTAAAGTTACGGAAATAAATACAACTATTTTCTACAAGACATGGTTCTTCAAGAAATAAACATTTAATACACTCGATAAATCTTATGTAAACTTAAAAATAAGAACAAGACTTTAACCTTGAAGACAGAACGTACATAAGTCCTAATTCTGACTCACCCCACGGAGAAAAATAACGGTAGTGACAACGATAGAAGTAAGGACCATATTCTGAAGAGGTTCTGCGATACACCTCCACTACATGTAAAAAGGCTCTATTAACTGAAGGTATTTGGGCTTTTCCAGGATGTTTTTATAGCCCTAGTGATTGATTAACAAGAATTCTATATCATCACCAGGAAAAACACTTGAGAGCCCGACTAATCACCTCTGTGTCCCTTAAAATGGTGGTGGTGAGAGAGTAAAAGGATTCAGTATGAGGCAAACGTTAGAAAGATATCACACACACACACACACACACACACACACACACACACACACACACACACACACACACACACACACACACACACACACACATCCTACAACATTACCTCTCACATATCTACCACAGCTGTCTACGCACGGGTGACAGTCGCGTCCTTGCTTCATGGTGGCTGACGAGAGCGAAAGTGAAAGGGAAAAAGAGAACCATGGGAAATGAAGACGCACAGGGAAACGCAACGCAGCCACGGACAGTTTCACGCTTGACACATTGACGCAGAAACATGCACATAAGCACGCACCACCACCACCACCACCGCCGCCACCACCATCACGTTTACTCGTTGTGAGGGCAAACACCGCACTGCCTTCCCGGGCGTCCCTTCCTGTCACCCCTCCTCACTCCCTCTCGCCTGGATTATTGGGAGGGGGGGGGGGCTGGAGGGCTGGAGGGGGGGAGGGTACGGGGTGGCATTGACGGAAAAGAAAGGGAAGGGCGGAGGGAAAGGGGGAAGAGAGATAGGGAATATGGGAGGGAAGGAATGAGAAGTGTGCGGACGTCAGAAGGGAGGGAGGGAGAGTGGATGGAAGGGAGGGAGAGAGGATGGAAGGGAGGGAGAAAGGGAGAGCGGAAGGAAAGATAGCAGGGACGGGATGGGGAGAGAAGGAACTGAAGGAGGGGAGTGAGAGAGGAAAGGGACGGATGAAGCGAGAGAATGAGGAGAGTACACAGACACAGGCCGTCAAGCTAATGCGTTGGGAGGAAAGGAGAGAAAGCGATGATTATACACTCACGCATGAGAGAGAGAGAGAGAGAGAGAGAGAGAGAGAGAGAGAGAGAGAGAGAGAGAGAGAGAGAGAGAGAGAGTAATGATGAATATAAGTAAACCCTATAGCAAGTATGCATATCATCTCCACAATTACTACACAATTACTTAGAAACTAATCACGACTTTCGCTGATAATCCTTCCGCCGTCCCATAACTGCAGAGACAACTTCTGAGATACCGTTCACAGCGCTCAGCTAATGCACGCTACGGGGGAAGGTATGTGAGGTGGGTCTACTGTTATGAAAAACGGGAGACAGTAACATACAAATCACTAAATTGCTATAGAGAGAATACATAAATATTTAATGGTCATATATCAGCCACGTATATAGACAGCAATACGTATATGAATTGGTTACTTTGGTACTTATTTTCCGACAATATAATTTGTCAGCATGGGCTTCCTTCACGTTTATAAGCACTTTATAGTCCTAATACTAAACAGACAAAATGGGGGACTATCAATTTGACAAATATCTGGTTGGCAAGGACGCGAGAAGATAGAGCGAAGCCATGAGCCAGTTCCACAGTGACCATTAATTTTTTCGTTTGCTAGCCAACAAAGCCACTTCAGCCTTAATCGGGTTCCATAGTCAACTCTGGCCGCTACTTTTCGTTTGGGAGCGTACGAAATATTGGAACTCGTCAGGTAGCAGGGCCAATTCCACAGTCTTTTCATAAACTATCCAACTAAAACACCCCATGTTGGCAAGCTCCCACAGATAAGAACGTTTTGTTTGGGTAGCTTATCAAGAGCCTGTGGAATTGACTCTCTCTCGCTGTATTAAAAGTTATTCGAGTTCTCAAGGCTGTTTTTAGAGACAATTAAACAAGGACTGTCATGAGAACGCGACTAACAATCTCTGTTCATAGTGAGAAGACAACGACCAGTGTTTCTAGCACAGGCCAGCAGTCATGCACAGTGCCGTACCATCTCACCTCGCCGCCACCTGCCCCACGCCTCGGCTCGGTAATTACAGCTCTCTCTCACTCACACGCTCACTCATACCTTCAGGCACGCCAGTAATAGCTTAACATATCACGCAAAGAAAACAAAAACGCCTGAATAACTTGAGAGAGAGAGAGAGAGAGAGAGAGAGAGAGAGAGAGAGAGAGAGAGAGAGAGAGAGAGAGAGAGAGAGAGGAGAGAGAGAGAGAGAGAGAGAGAGAGCACTGATTGTGACATTTAATTTTCCTCTCCCTTGAGCTTTTACGTCTTGAAATTACAACTCGGCTTTTTTAACGGCCTGGCACATCCCCCACCACAAGTAAGAGAAGAAATATAAACACGGACGTATTCTTAAACGTATCGAGTTTTCACAAAGATTATTTTGAAAGGCCACAGATTATCAGTCGGGTTCTCAAGGTTGGTTTTCCTGATATAATATAAGACCTTTCATAAACCATCACTAGAATCATGAAATCTTTGAAAACTCGAGAATTTTCCACTACAGGATGCTAACTATGGTCCTGATAAGACGCCGTGAAGCTTGAAAACACAGGCCACTTTCATTCACTCATTTCAGCCACAACAGAAAAAAAAAAAAAGTAGCGCAACATAACAGAGTCGAAAAGACAGAAACAGGAAAGGCAAAGAGAGACTAGAGACGAGGCAAATGAGAGTGAGCGGTGAGAGTGAGTGTGGTATGCGACGGTGTTATGAAGAGTGAGGTGAGAGTACTGGGAGGAGAGGGAGAGTGACAGGGTGAAAGGGGACGACGACGGGGTTTTGTTTTGACGGAACGTAAAAAAAAGGAGAGAGGAAAAAAAAAAAAAAAAAAACTTCAGTAAGGAGACTGTTCGGGGGAAGCGTCAAGTGTGTGTGTGTGTGTGTGTGTGTGTGTGTGTGTGTGTGTTGTGTGTGTGTGTGTGTGTGTGTGTGTGTGTGTGTGTGTGTGTGTGTGTGTGTGTGTGTGTGTGTGTGTGTGTGTGTGTGTGTGTGTGTGTGTGCGAGGGCATAGGCGACAGAACTAAAGTCAAGACAAAAAGAAATAAAATTAAAGGGATCACGTCATGAGAGAGAGAGAGAGGAGAGAGAGAGAGAGAGAGAGAGAGAGAGAGAGAGAGAGAGAGAGAAGAGAGAGGAGAGAGGAGAGGAGGAGAGAGAGAGAGAGATAAGTAGCCAGAGGGAGACATGGTCACACAAAATCGTGCTAACGCATACCTGCGGCTTCCCTGTCTTCCTTCTCCCTCCCCCCCCCCTATCCTTCCCTCCCTCCTCCTTCACCCTTCCCCCCCTCTTTCACTCTATTGTGGTAGAGAGAGAGAGAGTGAGAGAGAGAGAGAGAGAGAGAGGAGAGAGAGAGAGAGAGAGAGAGAGAGAGAGAGAGAGAGAGAGAGAGAGAGAGAGAGAGAGGAGAGAGAGAGAGAGAGAGAGAGGAGAGAGAGAGAGAGACTGAGCCAAACTGTTCAGTTGGTGTCCACGAAGGAAGAGGAGGAGGAGGAGGAAACAGGTTTTGTTTTTATCACCATAATTAAGAAGAATCATCATAATCAATAACAACTGCTGCAGCAGCAATAATAATAATAATAATAATAATAATAATAATAATAATAATAATAATAATAATAATAATAACAACAATAACAACAACAACAACAACAACAACAACAACAACAACAACAACAACAACAACAACAACAAAATCAACAAGAAAGAAATCAAGAACAACGTCAGCCGCGGCAACAAAATAACAATAATAACAACACCAGCAGCAGTAGCAGGAGAACAATAAAACAGTAAGAGCAACAGCAGCAGCCGCAGTAACAAAATATAGCAGTAATGATAGTTATAGCAGCAGCAGAAGGCAGCAACAACAACAACAGCAATTTCACACTAACAGAGCAAAACCCTTACTCAAACAGCAAGTATGCCTGCAGATCTTCGCCTGTCTGTCCATCTCCTCTACATGAATAAAACTGTGGAGGAAAGAATACAAAGGTAAATTATACAAGTCCTTGTAATTCGGAGGCACACATTCATGAATACCACTGCTAGTCACTTTCCCTCCTCGTCACTTTCTTCTCTTCCCCAAATACAGAAAACATCGGTGAAGGGAGGAGAGTGGGAGAAGACGAGAGGAGTAAGAAATGTGTACTTGTCATGCTTGATAGATGCAGAAGAGGTGACTGGAAGTTCAAGGAGGCAATGGACTTGATTGTTCATGTTTGATATTCTCTCGGTAGCTGGCAGAGAGGCATGGGGGTGATCTAAGTACTTCACGTGGTAATATGAAAAGGCAATGTGTGTGGGTGGGTGTGTAGGTGTGTGGGTGTGTGTGGGTGCGTGGGTGTGTAATGTCAATAATGACAATGGTGACAACAACAACAACAACAACAACAACAACAACAACAACAACAACAACAACAACAACAACAACAACAACAACATGACAAAAAAATAATAATACATTTATCCAGGAGAGAGAGAGGAAAAAAAAACAGGCAAACAGTTGAAAAGATACCTATTTATATAGATTTGCTTACATTTTGGCAATTCCTGCTAAAATATATATATATATATATATATATATATATATATATATATATATATATATATATATATATATATATATATATATATATATATATATATATATATATA
>NC_087165.1:10028511-10113511 GCF_035594125.1 Scylla paramamosain | reverse complement strand
GTAGTGCGGTGAGGAGCAGCGTTACTCGGCCACGCCCCCCTCTTCAACTGCAACAAGAAACACACAAGGATTAGTTTCTCACCGTGTTAAATAAGAGGTGAAAAAGAAAATAAGGGAAGCTACAGGAAGCTATCAGGCCTATACATGGCAGTGGCTATATTCTGAGACACTTCTTAAGAAATACACATGGATTTAAAGTTTCTCACCGTGTTAAATAAGCGATGAATAAGAAAGTAAGGGAAGTTACAGTAAGCCATCAAGCCTACACATGAAAGTCCCTGACTATGTAAGGGCAACATTCTATGATATTTGTGCCCGCACGTCCACTACTTTTCAAAGGCTCTAGATGAAGTTACGTGAGTTTTTATTTATTTATTTATTTATTTATTTATTTTTATGATTCTAAGTGGCTTTTGAAAAATAGTCGAGGTGAAAGCGCAAAACGTTTCTGAATACGTTCCTTATAAAACATGCCTACCTACTATGTTTCCACGTACCATCCCTATCCATAAATCTGTCTCATCTTTTATCACTCCTATATGCTGCTGATGTGAGCCTTGGTGCATCCCTGAGGTGCAGTGCGCTCGTAAATCGAATAGCCTCACCAGAAGTGGAGTAAAGTTAAAGCAACAGTTGTAGTTATGACGCGCTGATGCAGCAACCGTCGTGATGAGAGAGAAAAAGAAGAGTCAGGCGAAATTTCCCCAAGATGACATAACATCCTGAGATTGAGTGAATATATATGATGACCGCCAAACCGAGAGAGAGAGAGAGAGAGAGAGAGAGAGAGAGAGAGAGAGAGAGAGAGAGAGAGAGAGAGAGAGAGAGAGAGAGAGAGAGAGAGAGAGAACGGTCTGGTCTGTTGTCATGTTGTACGTACTTGGGAAGACCATACTAGTAAATTCCTACGAATACTGTCAGTGGGAAGAGAACAGCTGGCTGACCTCGGTAGTTACATGACGGACAAGGCTCCTCACTTGTATCTAACGCTTACCCTATATTGCTGCATTATAACCGAATAAACCGATCATAACCGAAAAAAACCAACCACAACGATAACGCGACTGTCGTTGGCAATAGAGTCATGGTTATTGAGACAGAAACACAGCACTCCTCTCTTTCACAACAGCGCGAGTCTCCGTGTCGTGTCTTCCTTCTCCGATGACAAGGAGGATTTTCAGATTCCCAAGTTTAGATCCACGCGACCTTGACTCAGTTATCACTATTCACTGGCAGTGCGTCGAGGCATCCGTGTCTTCCCTCCCTGACATCCAAGTACCTACTCGTACCTGTCGACTGTTCCTGTTAACTATTTACTATTTCTACTCTCGTGTATTGAAAAGAACCACATCATTGAATCGCAAATACGATACATTCTTTATTATCATTTTTTTTCCTTGTTTGTCTGCCTTCACTGCGTTTATCATTTAGTTTTCCGTTGATGCTTTTAAAAGAGTGATTGTTCAACGCAGGAAATGAGAGAGAGAGAGAGAGAGAGAGAGAGAGAGAGAGAGAGAGAGAGAGAGAGAGAGAGAGAGAGAGAGAGAGAGAGAGAGAGAGAATAAGGTATGCACGATAGATGAGATGTGTATGTTGATAACTAAATGCAAAAGAGGAGGAGGAGGAGGAGGAGGAGGAGGAGGATTACAAAGGGTTAAAAATAGTAAGAACTAGAGTTTTTCGATCATCTCTGTGAATCCACTAACCACTTTACTGGCATGAGGGAAGAGGAGGAGGAAGAGGAGGAGAAGGAACACGACTGCCACAAAGAAGAGCAGGTAAAATAGAAAGGAAAAGATGAGGAGAAAGAAGAAAATGAGAGGAAGATAGACAAGACAGTAAAGTAAATGACGAGCGTACATATAGAAGAAAAATGTAACATGAAAAGAAAAGAAAATGCAGCACAACAACAACAACAACAACAACAACAACAACAACAACAACAACAACAACAACAACAACAACAACAACAACAACAACGAGCAATTTTCAGCTCCCCTCAACAATGCACCACATCCTCCTCATCAAGCAAAGAACATCTATGACCTCCTCCTCCTCCTCCTCCTCCTCCTCCTCCTCCTCCTCCTCCTCTTCCTCCTCCTCCTCCGCCTCCTCCTCCTCCTCCTCCTCCTCCTCCTCCTCCTCCTCCTCTTCCTCCTCCTCTTCCTCCTCCGCCTCCTCCTCCTCCTCCTCCTCCTCCTCCTCCTCCTCCTCCTCCTCTTCCTCTTCATCATCCCCGTCTTCAGTTCCTCCTAAATCAGCCCATTACTGAACACACACACACACACACACACACACACACACACACACACACACACACACACACACACACACACACACACACACACACGCACACACAACCGAGAAGGTTTGAGTTCATGTCCCGGGCGCGGCGAGGTAGATGGGAAGAAGTAAATAACTTAGATAAATGAATGAAAGGAATAGGAAATAAGTAATTGTAAGTTTAAATAGGTACCTTCACCTGCATTCACGGTATCATTATATTTAAAGGAAAGGAAGAGGAAGAGGAGGAGGAGGACAAGGCCAAAGAGGACGAAGAGGAGAACGAATAATATATAAAAAAAAAGGAAAAGGAAGCAACGAAGGAGAACGCGCCTGCTGGGAGGGAGGAGGAAGAAATACTGCCTTTTATCTCATTGTGTGTGTGTGTGTGTGTGTGTGTGTGTGTGTGTGTGTGTGTGTGTGTGTGTGTGTGTGTGTGTGTGTGTGTGTGTGTGTGTGTGTATTGCATGTGTTTACTTGGATGCGGGCTGACAGAGGCGCTGAGGTAGTCGCGGCCCTTCTAGAAGTGACGTATCCTATCATGCACTCTAACTTCCAATGAGGAGTTCGTGTTTTGCTTCAGTCTTAAGTCTTTTGAACTCCTTAGATTACCAGCTGTTAGGTTCTGCAGGGAGGCTATCAGCGGTAAGAGGGAGAAGTTGAAGGTGGTGGCAAAAGGGCATGTTAACAGACTTTCAACCATGACAACAGTACATACAGAAAAGACTAATATCAAAGAACCAAACTACAGCAAGAGTAAGGCACGTTTAACAGACTTTCATCCATAACCGCAATACGGGAACCACCTTTGCTATATACAAAGACGAACATCCACGCACCAAAGTATGTATAGCAAGGGCGGCCACACCCATCACTGCTACAACTATTTAAAAAAAAATCACCCCCTAAAAAAAAAAAAAAAACGATGAACTTCAAAAAATACCTAAAAATGAACTGAAATAAGCAAAGTAATACTTCTAAAACAGAAAAAAAGGGTCATAATCTTAAAAATTACCCACAAAACCCGATCAATTTTAAAAAATATATAACTAGGAAGTGAAATTAGCCGAGCTGCAGCAGAAGTTCCAAGACAGGGAGGTTAATTCATATATATCAGAGGGAGGATGTTTGAACCTCCCTGACGTGACTGTTCTATGAGGCTGCTGAACTGAAGCCAATGCGTCTCTGGTGCGAGGAGAGTAGGGGTGACGAGCGGGGACCAGAAGGGAAGCAGATCATTAAGAGAGAGAGAGAGAGAGAGAGAGAGAGAGAGAGAGAGAGAGAGAGAGAGAGAGAGAGAGAGAGAGAGAGAGAGAGAGAGTAATGTTAACAAGCGCACAGTCTGGCGGTTTCATAACTCGATGCGTTCACACCTTATCAACGTTCACACTTTTTTCCTAGTAGCAGTAGTGGTGGTGCTGTGGTGGTGGTGGTGGTGGTGGTGGTGGTGGTGGTGGTGGTGGGGGTGGGGGTGGTAGTAGCAGTAGTAGTAGTAGTAGTAGTAGTAGTAGTAGTAGTAGTAGTAGTAGTAGTAGTAGTAGTAGTAGTAGTAGTAGTGCTGTTGGCAATTGTGGTTGTTGTTGTTGCTGTTATTCTTGTTACTGTTGTTGCTATTTTTGCTACTGTAGAAGTAGTATTACATATAGTAGTAGTAGTAGTAGTAGTAGTAGTAGTAGTAGTAGTAGTAGTAGAAAATGGTTATGTTAAGTGATGATGAAGATGATGGTGGAGGTGGTGATGTTGGTGGTAGTGGTGGTGATGGTGGCGGTAGCTTATTACCACCACCACCACCACCACCACCACCACCACTACCTTTCGAAACATGACCGTACCGTGGCGTGTGATGCAGAATCTAATGATATTGTTACTGCTGCCGGTGCTGGAGCTTCTTTAGATCTTGCGCTGTGTATCTGTTGCAAACCCTCATGAATTACTTTCCTGTATATTTTCAAACATCTCGGCGTCTTAACCCGATTACTTTGAATATTTCCTAGGGTGGTTTTACGATTCTACTGGTAGTTAACAAGTATTCTGGACCTTCATGACAGACACTAAGATGACAGATCCATATTCTCAAACAGTGAAGCGTCTATTTCATAAGAAGGAGAAAGCCACGTTTTTGGTAATGCTGTTCTGCTTCCCCATATTTCGACTGTTGTAATGGAAGTCGCAGTAGTTTTCAGGTGTGTTTTCATGATTCTAGCGATAGTAAGATTCTGCACAATTAATAGTAAAAAAACACTCAAGGGAACCCGATTAAACATTAGTGATCTTTGAAAATAGTACTGGTTAAGGTATAAGTGCCACAACATAACCTAACCTAGCTTAAAACAGGACCTATATTCAAGCAGCCATCATGATGACACTACCATGTTGTCTTCCCTGCAGCTTAAGGCGAAGGCACCAATGGTACGTGCGATATACCAAACACAATATATTATACCTGGTAACTACATACAATACTCCACTGTAATATTAAAGTTCTCATGCATGAACTTATCTTACGCATTTTACTGGCACCATTATTACCACTGTTATCGTGATACTGTTTAGCAGCGAATACACACACACACACACACACACACACACACACACACACACACACACACACACACACACACACACACACACACACATACACACACACAAACGCTTAGGTTACAAGGAAGAACCGATAAAAGGAAAGAAAAATAAATCAGTACGAAAAATAACAGGAAAACGACGAGGTTCCTGAGCAAACCAACACACACACACACACACACACACTAATGCACGATTACGACTAAGAATTCCAACCTTGCAGCACTACCATCATTACTTTCACCGTAACCACCATCACCACCTCCTCCCTAGCCCTATCCACCCTTACCAACACCACCACCATATGCAGGGCTACCAAAAAAACACCAGCCCTCTCCCACCTCACCACCACCACCATCATCACCAAGACCCCCATCACCATCACAATAAGAGGAACACGAAGTCAAATAAAGGACATCACAGAGAGAGAGAGAGAGAGAGAGAGAGAGAGAGAGAGAGAGAGAGAGAGAGAGAGAGAGAGAGAGAGAGAGAGAGAGAGAGAGAGAGAGAGAGAGAGAGAGAAATGGTGAAAGGTGACCCTGGTGGTGATAAATAGTAAAAGTAAAGATTAGCAAGGACACGAACGGACGAAGAAGAGGGTGAAGGGAGAGAGGAAAAGAGAGAGAGAGGAGGACGCAATGACCGAACACAAAGGGGAAAAAGGTACACTGAGGGGGAAAAAAAATTAAATAAACGAGCACACAGAGGAACAAAGAGGCGAGGAGAGGCCGTGGGGAGTGAGGGGAAGATGGGAAGAGGAAACACACTAGCAAGGAAGATGGAAGACTGCATGAATTAAGACACGAAATAGAAAAGAGAGAAAAAACAAACGTCCATTAAATCAATTCGTGTGTGTGTGTGTGTGTGTGTGTGTGTGTGTGTGTGTGTGTGTGTGTGTGTGTGTGTGTGTGTGTGTGTGTAGCGGGTACTGTGCGTGCCTACGGTCATGCTGGGTACACAGTGATCGGTATGCGAACGGTGAACCACGTGAAGAGGTGACCGACGTTCTATTTTTTGGCGCCCCAGTGATGACCCCTTATTCCGCACTGGAGCTGAATCTTAAGGCACTTCAGGTTCTCATAAAGAATATAAAGACCGTTCTCAAAGGCCACATATTATTTGTTCGATGCCTTTTCCAGTAACGAAGTGAGTTCTTTACTAAACTATCACTAGAAACATTGAAACATCCTTGAAAACCAAATATTATCCATTACAGCCTATTAAAAGTTAAAAGCCTCGCCACCAAGTCAGAGATCCCCGCTATCATCCACCAGAATCATGAAAACACGTTTGTAAACCCAAATAATTTCCATTCGAGTTTGTCAAAAGCAGTCGATATAAGATGTCCAAATGTTTGAAAATGAGGTCCCACAACTGCAAGCCTCGCCGTCCACTCCCGCACACTACCGAACACCCAGACACATCAGGAAAGTGACGCAACAGCAGCAGCAACAACAACCCGCGATAGGTAAACTTGCTAATCTAGAGGAAGTTTCAAGACCAGAGCAAGGTGAGTCCTCTCCTGACGACCGGTTCTGTATTCTCAAATTTTACGGCACCTTATCTCGAGTACTTAGGCGCGGCCACATGTCCTCTAAAACTGCCTGAAACACTGCTCGTCGCATTATGTAAACACGTGACACGCATGCAGGCAACACGCCCTCTCGGCCAATGCTTCGTGCAGTCAAGGAATAGGTTCAAGCTTGAAAAAGTTAGATTTAAAAAATTGATAGGAAGGAATTGGTTCTCAAATACCGTGGTAGATGAATGAAATGGACTCCGTAATCAGCTTGTTAGTGCTGAATCATTACGGAGTTTTAAAAGATTAAGCAAATTTATGGATAGAGTTGAAACAATTATGTTTCATGCCAACATGACTCTAAACACTGGACACTGGCGCTTTGAACACACATTTGAAGCAAAGTCAGAAACATGTTAAATACACGTTTCGAGCAGGTGGCCACGCCTTTTAAACAAGCACTTTTGGAAGATATTAAAGTTATCAAGGATTCTGCATCACCAATGAAAAAAATAATAAATAAATAAAAAACAAAAACTTAGGATTCGAGTTATCATCTCTGTGGCTTTCGAAAACAGTCCTTACGAAAAAGCGGGGCATTTCAAAGGACAGACCTAAAAAAGATCCTAAGGCTAGAGGACCGAAAGTGGCACATGAGATATTGGGAGGAGCCAGTTCACAGCCAGGCTATGTAAATATGAAGACGGACAATGTGTTGCATGCAGAGAGAGGGACGGGGCGGGGTAGGTGAAGGGTGGCTCTGGAACAATAGATGACAAAGCCACTTTCTGAACAAATAGATGCATTGGAAAAGTCGTTGTCGTCCTCCTCCTCCTCCTCCTCCTCCTCCTCCTTCTCGTTCTCCTTTCTCTTCTCCTCCGTCTCACTCCCTTCCTTCACTTCTTATTCATCCTCCCATTCTCTTCCATGACAGTGACAGGATAACACTAATTTCTCTCTGTCTCTCTCTCTCTCTCTCTCTCTCTCTCTCTCTCTCTCTCTCTCTCTCTCTCTCTCTCTCTCTCTCTCTCTCTCTCATCTATCAATCAATGAGTTTACACTATTTTTTACCCCTTCACGAGTCTCTCACAAAATAAAGAACTGTACCTCACTCACTCACTCACTCACTCACTTCTCTTATGGGTCATTTCTTCTTAGCTAACACTGACCTGGCCTTTCTTCCTTTCTTCTGTCCCCTTCCGTTCCTCTCATGCTCAACTCAGCCTCGCAAGAACCATACAACGTTGTGTCTTGTTTCCTTAAGAGTGTAATCAACAAATGATGTCAACCTTAATCAATTACCGAGAAATTTCGCCTTTGAAAGTTTCCTACCATTTTTTTTTCTTTTTTTTTTTTTTGAGTTCCCACGTGTCCCTCCACCGCTTCACGTGCTTCATTACGTACATTCTACTTACGTGCGAGTAAATGTGCACGTTTGCTATAAGAAATACATGCACTTACCTACGTATATGACCATTTTTAGACGGCAGAGTGTTCGTTAGGTATGACTCGCTAACACGTGCAAAAATTATGATGGCTCCTTTAATATTCCCTGCCTCCGAACATGTAATGATTCATAAAGTATTTTCTTCCTGGTACGAGAGAGTATGACCACCAAGAGCATTACAACGACGACGACGACAACACATTATTATTATTATTATTAGTAGTAGTAGTAGTAGTAATGGTAGTAGTAGCATCAGTAGTAGTAGTAGTAGTAGTAGTAGTAGTAGTAGTAGTAGTAGTAGTAGTAGTAGTAGTAATAATAGTAGTAGTAGTAGTAGTAGTAGTAGTAGTAGTAGTAGTAGTAGTAGTAGTAGTAGTAGTAATAATAATAGTAGTAGTAGTAGTAGTAGTAGTAGTAGCAGTAGTAGTAGTAGCTGGCCTCCAAACAAGCGGGGCGGCACGTAACACTAACCAGAACGCTCAGAAACATTTAAAGTAACTTACAAATAGAAAAAAATTAAAAAAAAAGTCAGTCTCCTAAACTTACTGTAGCACTCGTACACCTCTGCAATATACGCAAGTGCAATGGAACTTAGTAAAAAAATAAATAAATAAATAGATAAAAAAATAATCGAAATTGTATGAAACATTTAACCACACTCGCACGTTTACCCATTCACAATTACCTTACCATAAAACAATCACTTACAAAAAATAAATAAATAATGCACAACACCGTTAGATATAAGCACCAAAAACTCACACCACACATTAAGTTTCAATCTGACGTGAAATTCGGCAGAAAGGAGACAGGAAGTTACCTTTATGATCACGAAGTGGCAGACGACCAGGTGATGAAGCAATACAAGGAAGCTACAGTCACCGCCTTATATGACTGACCAAGGTATGTCAACGCAAACACGAGCAGCATGAGACAGAGAGGGTGGTCGATGTATACAGTAGTGAGGGACTGTCCAAGTTGTCACCCAACATGAGGATGAGGCTCGTAGGTATAGCAGGAAGAGAAAATGAGATATGATAGAGAGAGAGAGAGAGAGAGAGAGAGAGAGAGAGAGAGAGAGAGAGAGAGAGAGAGAGAGAGAGAGAGAGAGAGAGAGAGAGAGAGAGAGAGAGAGAATGTTGTTGTTGTCGAATATTTGATTGTTCCAAAACTAAGCGGTTTTAAACACACACATACACCGGAAGCTAATGTCTCATCTTTTCCATCCTTTTCTCTTCTCTTTTTTTCAACTTCATACACAATACATACCCTTTCGCCTTCCTTCATGCAATAATAATCCTTTTCATTCACGCTCCCGCCGTTTCTCTTTCGTCCTCTTCCGGTGCTGTTAACACGCTGTCATGTTAGTTTTCCTCTTAACCGTCCTTGTATTTATTTTTCCTGCTCTTCTCCCCCCCCTCTCTCTCTCTCTCTCTCTCTCTCTCTCTCTCTCTCTCTCTCTCTCTTCTGGCAGTACCGTGCGTGGTCAATTTGAGAATGGCCTGAACCAATAGAAATAGCAGGTTAACGGTTGATCTCTCTCTCTCTCTCTCTCTCTCTCTCTCTCTCTCTCTCTCTCTCTCTCTCTCTCTCTCTCTCTCTCTCTGGGCCATGGAGCGACCCTTCAGTCAGTGGCCGCGGCTCGCAAGGCGATGACGAAGTAGCTTTCTTAGCAGGGAAAACTCGGAACACATTGATACTGGTGGTGAAAAGACCGAGCTGAGTCAGTGGTGTGAGTGGGGAGCGTGTGACAGCAGCGGAAGCGGTGAGAGGGATAGCAGATAACAGTTTGGTTTTGGATAACGGTTGGCTCTTTCTCTTGGTTGGTTGGTCAACCTTAGAGTTGACCAACCAACCAAGAGAAAGAGCCAACCGTTATGTCTACTCAAACACGACACTGCTTTCTTCCTATACCTCTTCCTCCTCCTTATCCTGCTTACTCTTCCCCCTTCGAAAGCATTACTATGAGGTGTGTATCTGAAGGACAAAAGTTAAAGAAATGAGAAGAGGTGAGAAAGAAAATTTTAATTATTTGTAAGAGAACGACAATAAAGAGGTTATGTAGTATTAGTGGCAAGGGATGGAAAGTTGAGAGCATCAATAGATTTTTTTTTCGCAGCCATATGGTGGTCTCTCTCTCTCTCTCTCTCTCTCTCTCTCTCTCTCTCTCTCTCTCTCTCTCTCTCTCTCTCTCTCTCTCTCTCTCTCTCTCTACATACAGCATTAAAGCATCCTCACCACGCATTCTTTTCTACATTTTCATTTTTTAGCTGAATATAGTTTCCCAAGAAACATTTGTTCATAAAATTCCCTCCTATCTATCATCAAATCTACTTACTAGTGGCAGTGTTGTAATCATCATCATGCCCAATCCCTCTAGCCACCTGACGCTAAGAAGTAAAGCTACAGTAGGATGGTAATAAGAAAAGACTATAACATAAAATGATTGGCAAAATAAGTGTTGATAATGCTGCTGCTGGTGAGAAAGGCAAGAAGGGAAGGTGATAGGGAGAGAATAAATGAGACACACCTAAAGCAGTAATGTTATAATTTCTGTGAGTTTCGTGTTGACCAATCACATGCAAATTAATTTCTGTGAGTTTCGTGTTGACCAATCACATGCAAATTAATTTAAAGAGCAAGGAATTGCATAGCTTTCTGATTGCTAATGACACAGTAACGTTATTTAATTTACCTGAATCTCCAAAATTAGACAAATGGTAATAAAAACATTCTACTTCCTCCATTGTTAATTATTTTCCTATCAGAGGTGCCTATCAGCAATATATCATCATCTTTTCGCCGCGGTGTGTGATTTGTCTCATTTCCAAGAATTAACTGAACTTCGAGAGATAATACGAGGTTCTAACTCCACATTACTAACACTGGTACTTTATATATTCCCACCTTGCCTCCGACATCTTATTTTCTTACCTCCATGAGCAAAAATTACACGAGATACAAGTGGTGCCTTTCATCAATGTGTTATCATATTCCACCGGACTGTCTTCATTATTTTGTCCTCAAGACCTACCTCAACAAAAATTACACAAGAGGTAATACAAGATTTGCATTCCTCCATTACTTCGCATTTTGTGATCAGTGGTGTCTTTCAGTAATATAATCACATCTTGCCTTTGAATAACTCCTCATGACACCTCAACCATAATATTAAGCTTTCATTCTTCCACTACTCCTTTAATACCAGCTGTGCCTTTCTACAATATATTTTCATCTTGCGCCGGACTGTTTTGCTACTGCGCCTGAGGAGAAGCCATAGCACTTAGAAACTGCCTATCAAGAGCTCCAGAGTGATCAGGATGCAATGAATATGGGAGAATGAGATAGGTGGGTCTGTTACCTGATAATTTCGAGCTCATTATTACTTTTTTTTTTTAATCTTAGAAGGGATGTCGCCATGAGCAAAGAGCCAGAAAAATTAAAAGCTGCTGCATTGTCTTGAAAACTATTTTTAATACAATATACCATCAATACTTTTGTGCACCTTTACCTACGGGCTGGTGTCAGGCGGTGCTTTACACGTACGACTTATGTATTACTTCACTCCACGCCTTCCCTACGCACCATCTAGCTCTAGGATGCAAAGGTAGTCTAGAAAATATACTTGTGAGGATCAGTACTGGAGAGATACATGAAAATGGGACCTGTGTGTGTGTGTGTGTGTGTGTGTGTGTATACTGCGGGTACCAAAGTTCTATTGATAGCAATGGAAGCAAACAAGAGAGAGAGAGAGAGAGAGAGAGAGAGAGAGAGAGAGAGAGAGAGAGAGAGAGAGAGAGAGAGAGAGAGAGAGGATGGGTGAGGGACGGGCCAAGCTGGACATCACGACAGGGGGATGGTGGGTGGGGAGGCGGACCGGGGGAGGATATTCACTTGAAACCGTGGGAGTGGTTGAGAGAACTTATGACGTCACGGAAATTCCTTATTCTATCAACAGTGACGTCATGAGTAGAATTAGCCAATCACGGATGTCCTTGTGACGTCACGGATAAAATCAACCAATCACATTCGCCAGGGATGATAATCAAGACAAAACTGGCCAGTCACAAAACGACCTTCATTAGCAGGAACAATATGGCTCGTCTCTCTCTCTCTCTCTCTCTCTCTCTCTCTCTCTCTCTCTCTCTCTCTCTCTCTCTCTCTCTCTCTCTCTCTCTCTCTCTCTCTCTCTCTCGTTACTATATTTGTTTTTTTTTTTCATTTCAGCTTGTGAGAGGGGAGAGGAGGAGGAGGAGGAGGAGGAGGAGGAGGAGGAGGAGGAGGAGGAGGAGGAGGAGGAGGAGGAGGAGGAGGAGGAGGAGGAGGAGGATATAAGTGGTATAAGGGTTATAACAAGGGGGACGTAAGCAAAATTCTTAGCATCAGCAACCAAGACAGAACAAGAAATAACGTCTTCAAGCTTGAAAAATTTAGGTTTAAGAGATAGGAAGATATTGGTTCTCAAATAGAGTGGTAGATGAATGGAACGGACTCAGTAATCATGTTGTTTGTGATAAGACATTAGGGAGCTTTAAGAGAAGATTGAAAGGGTTTATGGATCGGTATGACAGGTAGAAATAGGTAGGTATATTTAATACAGGGAATGCCGCGTGTAAGCCTGGTGGCTTCTTGCAGCTTTCCCTTATTTCTTATGTTCTTATGTTATTATGTAGCAGGAGGAGGAGGAGGAGGAGGAGGAGGAGGAGGAGGAGGAGGAGGAGGAGGAGGAGGAGGAGGAGTGCAATTCTAAAAAAAAAAAAAAAAAAAAAAAAAAAAACTGATCTAAAACTATAAAAGTAGTAGTAACAACCACAACCACAACAACAACAACAACAACAACAACAACAACAGAAGGGAAAGAGGGAGGGAGGAGAGGAAGAGTAGGAGGAAAAGAACAGAAAAAATCCATTCTCCAACACGTTTCTTTCCTCGCTACACTAAATTATAGACGGTGAGTGAAGCACAGTGAATGCAGATCTGACGTTCACTGAATAACAGAACGTACAAAACGGTGACTACGTATAGTGACACAAGCATAATAAGGCTGTAGTACATCATGAAATATTTGCAGGACAGGAGTAACTGGTTTAAAAGCCACAGGGGTTGTTGGTTAGGTTCTCATGCATGTTGTTGTTGTTGTTGTAGGTTTTTTGCTGCTGTTTTCTTCCTAGTGACGATGCCAAGCCTCTGTTGATACTTTCACTATTTGACATCTTTCCTTTTATCACAAACCAAGCTGAGAAAATTCTTTTACTTTCCACAGCCATTCTTTATTCATGATGTTTACCAGAAATCGGAGAAGCTATTCACTTAACTTTCTTTATATTTCTTGCGACTGTAGAGATTTTGTAAAGCATTTTTAGTGATGTGAATTGTTGCATACCGCAGTGAAAGCTTTAATCTATCCCTGGAACTATGACAGTGCTATTATAATCCACACGAACTTTTACGTCCTGTTTATTGTAGTGGTAATGCGACACCTGAAACGTCTGAGAATACAGTTTCTTGCACTTTTACGTTGAAGAACTTCCTCGCATTTGCGTTGCCTGTAAGTACACGTACGTACATGACCTCAGTCTGAGTTACTTAAACCCATATCAATCACCACCATAAAAATAACACACGTAGAAGTGGAAGTTAAGGTAATAAGCCTACTCATGGCAGTAGTTGCATAGTTAATGTCCCCCTTATCATCCATTTTTCTTTTACACTCAAAAATTCATACCGATTATACACGAGAACCTGATAACAGTCCACTCCAGTCATGTCATCATATATGTTACCCGATTCTTTTTCTCTTTCCTAAGAAAAAAAAAAAAAAAAAAAAGAAGCATGTCTGATGTGCTGGTTTTCCGTCCTGCAGCTCGTGGCCTCACACTCCTACACAAGTCGTGGCAACCCGCTATGCCTGATAACGCGCACTAAAGGAAGGAAGAGGAAGGGAAGCACTGCGAAATCACTGCTGTTATTTTTGACTAAACATTTGTAACTTAAATGTTTTATTCTTATTTATTTATTTGCTTGCTTTTTTTTTCCAGTAGCGCAAAATAAACCACTTCCATTCAAGACAGAAACACTGACACGTCGCTCGGGGTTCATCAGCTGTGAAGAGGTCAATGCTAGCGGGTCAGTGTCTCAGATAATCCGCCCGCGTACCTAGCACCTCAACCGCATGACTACCACAGACAGCCACCACCTCGGGCCAATACAGCAGCGTAACGAGTACCACCAGAACACGATTACATGACTACAACATACGGAAAGACCCTTAATGAAAAAAGTGCTTCTGCGCGTCACTATCGAAAAGGTACATCTGGGCATTTCTTTTTCTTCCTCCTCCTCCTTCCACAGCTCAGATTGTTCAGTGACTTGCGCTTCTGCTCTCTGCCTGCCCTCCATACCAGAAAAATGGGAGGAGGAGGAGGAGGAGGAGGAGGAGGAGGAGGAGGAGGGAGAGGAGCCGTGAGGTGAGTGACCACTGAAAAGAGACGTACAGGATATCAGATAGGAGAGAGGGAGGTAAGGAGGAGGAGGAGGAGGAGGAGGAGGAGGAGGGAGGAGAGGAGGAGGAGGAGGAGGGAGGAGGAGCGGAGGAGGAGGAGAAGAATTAGAAGAAGAAAAAGAAGAGAAAAGAAGAAAAAAGAAGAAAAAGAAAAAGAAGAAGGAAAAGAAGAAGAAGAAGAAGAGAAGAAGAAGAAGAAGAAGAAGAAGTACCCCTAAATCAAAATGAAAACGCAGGCATCGCAAAGAAAAACTCCCGGTAGCTGTATTTCATAAGGGACGATAAGAAAGTAAGGGAAGCGGCAAGGAAAATAAGGGAAACTACAAGGAAATAATGGAAAATAAGGGAAGCTGCAAGGGAAAAACAAAGGGAAATAAGGGAAGTTGCAAGGGGAAAACAAGGGAAAACAAAGGAAGTTGCAAAGGAACATAAGGGAAGCTACAGAGAAAATAAGGGTAAAATAAGGGAAAAAATAAGTGAAGCTACAAGAAAATAAGAGAAAATAAGTGAAGCTGCAAGAATATAAAGAGAAAATAAGTGAAGCTATAAGGGAAAATTAGGGAAAATAAGTGAAGCTATAAGGGAAAATTAGGGAAAATTAAGTGAAACTGTAAGGGAAAATAAGGGAAAATAAGTGAAGTTATATGGGAAAATACGGGGAAAATAAGTGAAGTTATATGGGAAAATAAGGGAAAATAAGTGAAACTGAAAGGGAAAAATAAGTGAAGCTGTAAGGGAAAAATAAGGGAAAATAAATGAAGCTATAAGGGAAAATTGGGGAAATAAGTGAAGCTATAAGGGAAAATAAGGGGAAAATAAGTGGTTATATGGGCAAAATTAGGGGAAAATAAGTGAAGTTACATGGGAAAATAAGGGGAAAATAAGTGAAGCTATAAGGGAAAATTAGGGAAAATAAGTGAAACTGTAAGGGAAAATTAGGGAAAAATAAGTGAAGCCGTAAGGGAAAATAAGAGAAAATAAATGAAGCTATAAGGGAAAATTAGGGAAATAAGTGAAGCTGTAAGGAGAAAATTAGGGAAAATAAGTGAAGCTGTAAGGGAAAATAAGTGAAGCTGCACGAAAACTAAGGTAAAATAAGGAAAATAAGTGAAGCTGCGAGTAAAATAATGTAAAATAAGAAAATAAGGAGGTTGCAAAGGGAAAATAACCTGCAAGAAGCCACTTCACGTAAATACCACTGAATACTAACAAGAAATAACACTAAATTACCAATATTAACACACACCAAGTTATGCTCCATGGGACACCCGTCACTGCTCTGTGGGACGCCGGAGTGTGTGCTTATGAATAGACGAGTAAACAGAGAGAGGAACCTGGGACGGGAACCTGGGACGAGAACCTGGGACGGGAATCAGGACGGGAATCAAGACACAATAATCATCTGGTTCCTGAAAATGAAGGAAAGTTTGGTTCCAAGTTGATATCAAGAGGAACGCCCTTTCTATTTAGGTCGTTCGTTTTATCTCTTCTGCATTTTTATTGGCAGTGATAGTCAACTACGAGCGATAGTTCAATTAACATCAAGAACAAGGAATAGTAACTGAGCTAATGCGAATGATAAACGAAATAAAGAACGGAAAAAAAAAAAAACAATAAATCAAATAAAAAATTTACAATGCAACCTTTCACAAGCAATAAAACCTGCAAATATTAAGAACACGAACGTAACAAGAACAGAAAATAAAGACCGATGCAAATTTGTACTGACAATAATTTCTGGCCACATATAGGCCTGACCTGACGGCCTCTTACAGTTTCCTTTATGTTCTTATGTTATTATGTTCTTATGTGGTAAATAAAAAAGCCTCTCCCTGGAAGTCGTGCCACGTCAGCAGGTCGTGGCCTTTCCCCCCCCCTCCCCTGCGGATCAGACTGGACATCTTTCCGAGTGAGGGAGGCGGTGGGGTGAGAAAGCGACAGACGGGTGTGTGTCCTTGAGGCTGACGACCGTGAGAAGAACAAGGAAGGAGGGACGATGGGATGAGGGAGGGAGCGAGAGAGAGGGGAGGCGGAGTTTAAAGTGGCAGGGGAAGGATGACGATGGGAGGTGGGGGGTGGGGAGGTGATGGCTGGGCGGAGCGGGGCGGGGCGGGGCGAAGCAGGGTCAGGGTCCTGCACGGAAGGAAACACATACCTTCGCTCTCGTGTCCTTGAAAAATACGGACAAAGGTAGTTCTGCCTGTGTCGCGCACGCGCGCGCGGACACACACACACACACACACACACACACACACACACACACACACACGTTTTACATTTGTGCAACACTTGTCTGAGATGGAATAATGTGGTATACATCAAAATAAAACAAACTATTAAATCAGGCAGTTAATAAGAAACGCTGGGAGACCATAGGAAGACTTTAACATAACGCGTTTCATAAAGGAACTGATTGCCTGATGGCTTCTTGCTGTTTTCCTTTCATGTTCTTCTGTCAGCGTAGCGTTAAAATGACGATCAGCTGAGACAGTGAAAACCGAGACTATTTTGTAAATTAATACTTAGTAAAACACACACGAGAGAGAGAGAGAGAGAGAGAGAGAGAGAGAGAGAGAGAGAGAGAGAGAGAGGAGAGAGAGAGAGAGAGAGAGAGAGAGAGCTGAATGTCAATGCCAACTTTAGCCACACTTGCCTACTAACCTTTGGGTGCAAATTGTTCAATGTATATGGACGACCGCTGGAGGCCATGTGGTGAAGCAAAATATTGAGATACGGAGGGTTTACTCGTACTTTACAACTCTGCCAAAGGAAACATTTCCTTCACTCCGCAGCCGACATCCTTTAAATTACATCTCACTCTGTCTGCATTACTCTCCACAACCTTGATCGTTCTCGGTTTTTAACTATTCTGCCTCACTGTTAATCTCATGGCAGTCTCTTAGTGTAGTAAAACATTCTCTATCCAGATTTCAACTCTAGTTTTCATAAAGCACGTCTTATTGCATAACACGCTCATCCCAGCTCATTCTTCAAGTGATTAGCAAAATTTATAACTAAGCAAAGACGAAATTTTGCAAAGCTGGTTATATTTTATACTAATAACAATGACAACGACGCCTGATCCACATCAAGCAGACAGAATGCAGGTCTGACGTTCACTGAATATCACGTACGTACAATACGGGGCTTAACTTAACAATGATGTATAATAACGGACACACAAAAAAGGTGTATATATAGTTGCCTTAACAATGGCGACGAGTTGCATGAAAAAAGTCAGTAAATGAATAACAATAACAAGAGTTAGTGTCGCATGCCTTTCACCGTTTTAATTTACATAGGCTTCATCACCATCACCTTTATCGTCATGTACTAGAACGCACTCAGTCGTTAGCACCATTTCGACGTCACTGTTCGCACACTTGCACTTCAGAACCCTTCATAAGCACCAAGTCAAGCAGCACATTACATTGTTGTTGTTTGCACGTCGCCACCACACGCTTGCCTCACCACTCCCACCAGCACCTCAATTATTACCCCAGCCGTAATAACACCATGACTGCCCTCACCACACGCCCGGGATAAAGCACCACCACCACCACTCTGCATTTTCAAATTATCGTGCTTCATGATAACATTCTGCAGCGCTACGTCACTGCCACCACTTCCTTAGTATTCGGAGTCACGCCGCTGCCTCTTATTTGTAATCACTACCTGCTACCGCTGCCCTGTCTCTCCTACTCCCAGACACAAAACGCAAAGAATAACACATCTACAAAAGTAACCTAGAAAACACCACCGCCATCACCTCTATCATTACAATTAACAATCGGCATAACTGTAATGTACGTCAATCATTAAAGAACCGCCCTAACTTCCCACCACTTCCCATCGCCTCACCTCGGCCCCTCACCTAGTCCTTGCCTCCCACCATCACCACCACCACCACCGCCGCCGCCGTCGCCACGTAACCAAGGAGACTACAATGCCGAGTTAACGTTGCGGCAAATCCCATGAAAAAGAAAGTAAAAGTAGGTAGTATTTTCCCTCATTTCCTCGGCGCCCAACGCTGCAAAATGTAAAGAAAACCACAAAGTAGACAGTTGCTTCCTTACACACTTGAGAAAGGAGAGAGATGAGGTAGAGGAAGCTCCGCAGTACATGAGGATGGCTTACAACACTCAGGGTATCAAGCATTCACGGCTCCACCTCAATCCAACGCATCCTACACGTAGCGAATGAAAACTCCACAGGCTTTTACCTTCCTTCTTCCGTTAACCCAGTGTGGTCAGCATGAAGTACAATCCTGAGAAACAATTGGCACTATCACCCGCTCCTACACCTCCATACGCACTCGCTATTCGCCACTCACTACCTGCAGGGAACATTACAACACTTTACTCCACCAGCTCAAAGACCGGTGTGGTTGCCAACTATTGTCGCGTGAGGGGGATTAGAGCGTCTGTTTTCGTCACACTCGTCCCATTTCTCCTCATGTGACAAGGATTATATATCAAGCAACAAAAGCTTCTGCTCGTGTCTTGAGAGGTAGTGCTAGGGGGTGGGAATACTCTACAGGGAAAATAAAGACATTAAAGTTTCTCAACTGGCCACCAAGGCAGGGTTGCGGCGCGTCACTGGTGGCGGGGAGATGGGCGGCAAGGTCGGGGAGACGACCGCTCAGCCTCTTGGCAAGCTACCCAAACTGTTCTCATACCTCCCCCTCGTGGTGCATGTTCTACCTAGACAACTTTAAATACAACACAATGCACAGCCCTGTGACAGAGTTCAGGGGCTGTTAATTTTATTTTTATTTTTTTATTTTTTATTTTTGCGGATAAGCTAGCAGAAAGAAGAAAAAGAAATGCGAGCCAGTGACCTTACCGAGGACCCTTCCTGAGTTCAGGGTAAGAAGAAAAAAGTGTCAAGGAGGGAGAGCGCAAAGTTTGGTATTTCCTTCGTTCTGTCAGTGAAGGACGACAGGCTGGGTGAAGTACTCCTGCATGGTACTAAAACCTCAGTACCTGGACAGTTGACATAACATGTATTACATTCTGTACTCACATTATGTACGCTTGCTACTGCTGATTAAAAAAAATAATAATAATAAATGGATAAATAAGTAAATAAAAAGTTAAATCTGAACTTAGAGGAAATTCAGTAAATTATCCCAGCTGTGACCTACACGTTAACTTGTCATGTTAGGAATACTCATTTCCATTATCAGTCAAACCACCACATCATGAACTTAGCGAATGCAGATGCTACTGTCCATATAACCTGGTGGCTTTATTGCACTGATTTGCTTTATCCTTATCAGTCTCTATCTCTCGATCCACTTGCTAACATCCCACTGAGAAGGGGTAGTTGTAACTAAGCGTCTAAACAAATGCTCGTCTCGTCGTAAGAATAGAGATGATCTACTGCACCTTTCTATAGTGGCCCCTCAAGGCACGTGTTCTTCCACGGCAGCAGTGCACAGACAGACCACCGCTCATACTACCAAAGTTTTTGAGATCATAATTATATCTACTGTTATTGATGTTATGATTATGATGTTTATGAGGATAGCCAAAACAAAATAGAATACCAAGTATCATAATACTATGAATAAAACTTGAGAATATCAGTCCTCTCTCTCATATCCAGTCGTTTTTTTATGGTGGACAGGGAATACGGTAGCAATTCTTCCTCCTCGCCACAGAATATATGGCCAGGCGCCGCGCATTCGCTGACTGCACCAAGAGTGAGTAAACAGCATGCCGAAGTACCCCCCTTTGTTTTGCTATCTCATCACAGCTATTTTCAAAGGCCAGAGATAATTAGCCGGGTTCTCAAGTGTTTTTCCTCTCAATCATGTAGAAATTTTGTTAATTTGCCACTAGATTCGTAAAAAAATAAAATAATAATAATAATAATAATAATAAATAAATAAATAAATAAATAAAATAAAATAAAACTTAAAACCTGTATAGCTTCAAATGAAACCTGAAAGTAGAGTTGATAGGGTGCAGAATTGTTTCAGTGTCATTGTGCTGCCGCTCGACTGCAGGGAACAGCTGCAAGGCGTAAGTACGAGCATTGACGTACAGCTCGTTGTTTTCTTAGCACATGACATGAAACAATGACAGAAATAAAGTTATGTCATTTCTTGTAATGATAAACTAAAGTATTGTGGAAAATAACAATGAAATAAATCGAATGCTCTCTCTCTCTCTCTCTCTCTCTCTCTCTCTCTCTCTCTCTCTCTCTCATTAACATGTATATAGAAAAATATATGCTACACTTTCATATAAAGCACCTTTAATCAAGCAAAAACAGTGTTATAACTTCAAAATGTAAGAGTATATAAGAGTACCACAGAACTAGCTTCACCGTATCTAAGCAATACATGTAATCTGTATTAACACACCACTGGCTACTGTGATGATGCTCAATATTGGAGAAGTTTATCAGTGACGCTGGAGATGAAGGCACAAAAGTACTTATCATCACCATCGTCCTCATCTTCCTCCTTTAGCTCACCACCCTGCAGGTCCTCGAAATCTGAAGTAGAAATACCGTCCTTGAGTATAGCACATACCACGGAACTTGTTTCATAACAGTATCCTGCATGTTATAAATGATAATTCGTGAGTGATCTAAGTCTAACAACACACAGGCACAATTCCCAGTACTTCACTGCTACTGACAAATGCCTCACACATCAACTTATGAGTACTCACTATGATAGGGTGATATTATAAGTGCCAACGCGATAACCATTTCTAAGGTCATTTCTATTCCTTTTATCATAAAACCTATACAAGTATTGGAAATCCTCATAACACACACACACACACACACACATACACGTTATATGCTTTTTTTTATATTGCACTTAAATCAAAATACAACACATGTCAAATTTTTATGGCTAACTAAACATGCAGCACCAAACAAATAACATTACATACATAGTAAATCATGTTTGGTAAATCAACCTTATGTAAAGGCTGGAGTAATATTTTTGGAAATTGTTATTGCTGTAATGCAACTTCAGCTAAATTCTGCCCCTCACTGATTGTCTGATTGCTTGGTTCCCTATTGTGAGCTTCTTTAAATAAATAAATGAATACATCCAACTTCAGGATTTTTTGCCAAGCATCAAATTCTTCAGTTTACCAGGTTAAAGCTGAAGAAACTACTGAAAAACATCCCAGTTTGAGAGCAGAGAAGACATCAATGCAGAATAAGAACTTCCAGATATCTTCATCTAGTCCATTTATTCCAAACCTGCAACTGGAGCCTAAGGTATTTTTTGTAACCTCATCACTGAGTGTACAGTGACACTCATAACCTTGTCATTAACTGTTTTAATACATCTGTAATCTACTATCATTACTCTGTCAAATGATTAAGACATCAAGTAATGCATAAAATAAATGAGATGCAGAAAAGAAATGTAAAATTTCTAGTGTGGAGAAGTTGGTGTCTGGACTAAGAAAGAAAGGGGCTGACTGAGCCACAAACCAATCAGCAACAAGGTTACAAACACCAAAGTCCAACCAGTGACGATGTTACAAGTATCCTAGGCTAAATCTATAAACTAGGAATGAGTGGACTATAGAAATCGAAGGAGTGATGAGCTAAAACTGACTGTAATGCCCTATGAAGGGCATTACAGTCAGAAAAAAAAAAAAAACTGCAATTACATTTTCAGATAACTAAAGCTCCACCTCTGCCTCTGCTTCTGCATCAAACAAATGCAGAGGTTGTGGATCTGAGTGTGTGTGTGTGTGTGTGTGTGTGTGTGTGTGTGTGTGTGTGTGTGTGTGTGTGTGTGTGTGTGTGTGTGTGTGTGTGTGTGTGTGTGTGTGTGTGTGTGTGTGTGTGTGTGTGTGTGTGTGTGTGTGTGTGTGTGTGTGTGTGTGTGTGTGTGTGTGTGTGTGTGTGTGTATGAGAGAGAGAGAGAGAGAGAGAGAGAGAGAGAGAGAGAGAGAGAGAGAGAGAGAGAGAGAGAGAGAGAGAGAGAGAGAGAGAGAGAGAGAGAGAGAGAGAGAGAGAGAGAGAGAGAGAGAGAGAGAGAGAGAGAGAGAGAGAGAGAGAGAGAGAGAGAGAGAGAGAGAGAGGAGAGAGAGAGAGAGAGAGAGAGAGAGAGAGAGAGAGAGAGAGAGAGAGAGAGAGAGAGAGAGAGAGAGAGAGAGAGAGAATTCTCAAAAATTAAAAATATACAAAAATTTCTCTCTAAACAGAATTTAAAATCATGAAAACTCATGTCCAGGAAATAATGTCAAGAGTAATGGCAGTAGTAGTTTAACAATTAGTATTTTACCTGCAGCAGTCAAGGAGAGACTGATGAAGGGTCTGTGGGAGATGTGGCACACCAGCAGCTTGGAATACATCCCCTCTTGGCTGTGCAGACTGACCTCCCATGTGTCCTCCTTCATGCTGCAATGAGACAAAGGTTTGCCTGATAAAATGAGACCTTTTCATTGCTTGTGTGACTCCTGCGCATCAAGTTATATAAAAAAATACACGTTCTTTCTATTCTAATGTTACCACTCACAGTGTCTGGATTTGGGGTTATACTGTATGTATGATGCATGAATGGCAGTAAAGTATACTTCATGATTGAGCTTACTTCTCAAAATTATTAATGATGCATATTTTTTTGTGTAAAAGGAATGACATAAATAATTGACAATAAAAGTAAGGTGGACAAAAATTTGGAGAGAACTTCAATGAGGTGTGTAATGTTTATGTAAGATTAACAGAGACAATAAGGAATGACAAGCATGGAAGGACTGAAGGTAATGTTGAAGGTTAAAGAAACTGAAAACATGTACAAAATATTCTAAGAAGTAAATATGTATGTAATAATTCTTACTTCCACAACAAATTACACATGAAAAGACCAACCATTTCTTTGTGTAGATATAACACATTTTCATTTAAGTTACATGTGCAGCCTCTGAAGTGGACAACCTTCCATTTAGTGGCCTACTCAACAAAATAACTACCCAACCTTGGAGTAGATCATATTTAAATGAGCTACATGTAGTTCATATAAGTGTCACCATCAGTCAGAGATCTACTGCTGAAAATTACATCATTCCTCCAAAAGCCACAGCAATGTGTTGATATCTATGGAGATCTAATTACAAACACAATCTCATGTCTACACCAACATGGACATGAGAAGGAAATCAGCCAGGCCTAAAAAGTAAAATTCACTGCAACTTCATAATGAGTCAATAATAATAAAAAATAAATAAATAAATAAAACAAGAATAATCAATCTTGCCCCTTTTTCCTCTCTTGAAGCAGTATGTAGCTTTGGATGTGCAGCAAAATGAAAACCTTAGTAAAAGATGGCAAGAAATACACACTGCAGCAACTGCGACACACTGAAGACCACTCAAAGTGTGTGGGAGGCATCATGAGGCTCTGTCCTGATGAATGACGGAACCTTCCACATGTAATATCTAGTAATCCATTACCTCTTGTATAGTCACCATTTCAAAGATGAAAATTAATGAGGACAACACAGAAAATCTAATTTTTTAGCAACTTATGTACAAGGATTGAGATGAAACTGCCATGTAAATTGTGTGTGAATAATACCAGTACCATCAGTATGACGAGTTATGCGCTACAGTGGCCAAGATCCAGTTTGTTGCATATTCTGCTCCCTGAAATTTCCTGCTTCCTGTCAAACGGTGGTTGATAAATAAATATGGAACAGACACACAAGGGTGAAAAGTTGAAGGAACTAAATGCAGTTTGATTCCTTATGGTTTCACTACATACTCTATCCTCCTGAAGAAATCCTACAACTTTGGAACACGAATATGGAGTTTGATTCAAAGATAGAAACGATGACACAAATACAGACAGATTGAGGAAAACTGAGAGAATAATAACATCCCAATCCAAATATATCTGTCTTATGTCAAATAAACATACAAATCTATATGACAGGAATGCTTAATGAGTATTTAGCAACTGCAAGACACCAAAAACACACCTGTCAAACTGCTGGTGGACAGAAAGAGCATCAAGCTTCAGTGAGAAGGAGTGTGCACCACTGAGCTTCTCCTCCTTCATCTGGTTCAACACCTGTTGAAAGACACAATGAGAGAGAAGTACATCTTATGGTAAATCTTAATATACAAGTAATGCACAAAAACAACTCTACTTCACTTATACACACACTTTTATCTTACCTTTCTCCATTAATATTATATCATAAAAACAAAACTTATGCATTACGTTTAGCTTAAATTTTTACTTTGGCTTTCCTTTATGATTCATAATCGTAATGTCAGACCTGGACATGGAATCAGGCACAACAATCAAGACTGTGTGCTGTGTAGACAAGTTATCTGAGAGGGGCACAGAGGAGGGTGAGAGCAATAAAAGTTTATGAGAGGTGTGGTATGAGCACCTAATTAAGTGATGTAAAATGTGGAGTGGAAGAACGAGTGAAAAGGAGCACATTGAGATGGTACAACCACAATGAGAAGATGAAAAGCAAGGAAGAAGCGCATTGAGATGGTACGACTACACAGAGAGAATGAAAAAGCAAGGAGTTTGTAAAGAAAGTATGAGTAAAGTGAAAATGCTAAAAGGAGAGGAATGCCACTAGGAAGGTGGAAGGATATGATGAAGGAAGGCATGTATGAAAGAGCCAGAGGCAGAGGTGATGGTGTGGCCATTCCCATGGAGGATACTCTAGGGGAGAAGTGAGACGTAAGAGAGATAGGTAGATATAGATAGATGCATAAGATTGCACATCCATAGTGGCTATGAATCTCACCTGGTCAGTGAAATGAGCCATAGAGGCCCAAGGAAGGCTGAGATAGGTTCTGAGTGCCACTACTGCCTGCAGGGCCACATGAAGTCTCTCCAGCTGATCCACCGCCGACACCATGTCCTCGTTGTTCGATGACCTGTCCTCAATGAACCACAACAGCTGCTCCCCTGTCACAAGGTCTCCAGCTGGGGAAGAAAATTCTGAATTACTTTTTTGAACCATACCCATTTTTTCATCACACAAGTCTGATATATGGTGTTCCTTGAAACTGATAACTATACAGTGCATCTATGGATGGTGTGAAAACAAATTTTTTTATAAAGAACAATGATCTCAAGATATTTAAATTAAATTGTGAGCATTTATCAGCTGTCTAGAGTTTGTCTTACCTAATTCGTGGCCACAACACTAGGCTGAGACTATCTCTTTGACATGGCAATTCCAAGAACTGGTCATGAAATCATCAAGGCTAACTGTCTATCAACAGTGGTGCCTTGATGATAAGATGGACTTCTTTCGCTGTCCAGTTTTGTTAAATAATTATTACTTGCTTTGATATTCCAGGAGTTAGAATGAAATGGATGTTCTGGAGAGGGGGAGGGACAGTTGTTATAAAATTTACTGGGATATTAATGGTTCAGCAATCTCAATTATCCATTGTTCTATTATCCATCACATCATGTTATTCGGGGCCAGCAATTCAGCTGTATTAAAACATTATCCGTCCTCGTGATACATTATCCAGTGAAAATTCTGGAGCGAGATGCACTACAAGTTTCTCAGTGAGATAATGTGGTGTGCATTTGACTTCATACCACACCATACCTAGCCTATCACAACCTTCTGGCATCTTGTCAAAAATAACTAATAACTTTGCTTCTTCATCTTTCCCTCCTTTATTTCACTCTGAAGGCACCACTGCCATCTTATCTAACTCTAAAGTTGAACTCTTCACTCAAACCTTTGTGAAAACTCTACTTTGGATGATTCAAGACTTGTTTTTCCCTCTCCTGCACCCTCCAACTACTTCATGCTACCCATTAAGATCCTTCACAGTGATGTTTTCCATGCCCTCACTGGCCTTAACCCTCACAAAGCTTATGGACCTGATTGAGCCCCTCCTATTGTTCTCCAAAACTGTGCCTCCATGCTTGCATCTCACCTAGTCAAATTCCAGCTCTGTCTATCAACATCAACCTCTCCTTTTTGCTGGAAGTTTGCCTACATTCAACCCGTTCTTAAAAAAGGTGACCACTCTAATCCCTCAAACTTCTGTTTTATTACTTTAATTTCCAGCCTATCTAAAGTTTTTTTAATCTATTCTTTTTACTCTACATCTAATTTGCCCGTGTTATTTTTGGGTCTTCCTTTTTTACTTCCATGTTCACCATCTTTCCTTTCATCACAGGCCCTAGTCACCATCATCTCTTGCACAGCTGCTTCTTTTGCTTCATCTACAGTTGCATGCCTGCACATGGCTGAACCAAGACACTTCAATTCCTATATCATGACAAATTGTCCAAGAAGTATAATCAAGTGGCAATGCCCCTTGAGTAAAAGTTCCATAAAATACAAAAAAAAATTAAAGTTAAAATGCACAATTTCTACTATTAAAACAGGAAAGACCCACCATGAATGATAATTGCACATAACCCCATTCATAATGAAAGTAACAACACAAATGACAGATGTGCCTGGAGTGGGAAAGACAAGGAAGGAATCTCCTACCCTGGAAGATGTTGATGTAGTCCCTCTTGAGCTTTTCATAGCCTATCTCAATAAGCATGAGGAGAGGTGTGAGGTCTCTGAGCTGCGGCAGACTCCCACGTCCCCTTATCAAGTTACGCACCACAGACCCAACCTGGAGGGAGTGATTTTGATGTTCACATTAAATAGTTAAACAGATATGAAGCCAACATTAACTAAATATGATCAAGCAAACACCCACAAAGTGTTTCATACAAAACAGTATGATTAAATATAGAAGGGTATGAAGATCACGGTGCTGATATTCATACTACTTTCTAAGGCTTATGGTGCCAGTACTGGTACAGCTGGAATCCACATACACATGGCTTATACTCTGCACTGAGTTACACAGCATGTTTTTTTTATTAGTCTCCATGGTGAAGTTATGTGCATTGGTAATGAAAGTGTCTGCACCTGAGCCTACCTGTGTGGTGTTACGGACGTGAATCTGTGGCCGAACTTCCTCACCCGCCACCGCCTTGAAAACCAGATTCAGGCTGTCCTTGAGCTCCTGGTAAGACTCACATCCTGTGGAGGGAAGAGCAATGAGTTGTAATAGTAAATTCATCCACTTAAAAGTACAGAAAATCTTTGAATGTAATAAATACCACAGCCAACAAAACATAGAATACAATATACAAGTGTGTCAAAAATAGATCAGTATACAAGTGTTAAAAATAGATCAATCAATAAACAATACCAATAATAGAATAAAAATAAATAGATAAATAAACAAAAAATAAAAAGGAAATAAAGCAATTAGTCAATAAAACACACACACACACACACACACACACACACACACACACACACACACACACAGCCTGGTAACGCAGTGGTTAGCATGCCAGATTCACACTTGGGAGGCCACAGGTTCAAATCTCGGGTCAGGTCAGAAGTCTTTGGATGAACTTCTTTACAGCGTAGCCTCTGTTCATCTAGCAGTGATTAGGTACCTGGTGTAAGTCAAGAGTTGTGACCCACTGCTAGGTAGGAGAAACAAACTCTGAATAGAAAAATACACATAGAGTGGCCTGACCATCCTGGGCCTTGTCTACTAGGTTGACCAGCACCATCTGGCAGCCACAGTATCAAAATGTAAGATACTTCCTTAGCATTAAATGTATACTTAAAATGTAGTATGTAAGTTAGTATATAAGTATGTGTAATATGTGAATTTTCAGCTGCAAATCTGCAAGATTAATAAATTGATTATTATTATAATCATTATAACTTACTCATCAGGATACTCCAAAGGCGATCAGTGAAGTCCATGTTCTGGCGCCAGTTCAAGAATTTCCCCTCAATCATCATGTCAAAGTCACAGCCACCATCCTCCTCCCTCTTTGTCCTCACACCTGCAACAGGAAGTCATTATGAGCTCTGTATTCTTTTATCTACTGTATATCCCATCCCAGACCAGACAAGAGCAATAAGTGTAACCTAAAATAAAGAAAATACCTTAGTTACTTTTTCAGAGGCTAAGACTATCCTTTATAAATACTATGAAAAAAAAATTCAATCAACATGCAAGTATACGATCTGGAGACAAACTTGTTTTGTGAACTGAAGAACAATACATAAGTAGTAACCATAAATTGAGGAGACATGGTTATTATATGAAACTTCAATGAATGCAACTAAAGAACATTTGCAACATGATCATACATCTAAATTTTGACAAGGAAAGGCAGTTACAGACAAAACATATATAAACTCAAGATGCCTGAGAAATTAAATAAAAAAGTAGCCCTATGCTATATTACATAATACATATAAAACATTTCAGGCAACAAAATGCAAACACACACATAACTACACAGATCATCTTAACTATTAATAAAATGAAGAAAAATAATAATAATGACAAAAATATCCCTTAACATATGCAAGCCCAAAGGACAACTGAATCAAGGCCTGACCCTTGTCCCTGATGCTGGTGAACACCTCCTCCAGCTCCTCTGCCACAGTGTTGGAGTTCTCACGCACGTACCATGACACTTCACCCGTCTTCAGGCCCTTCACAAACCCCCGCAGGACACTGAGCTCCAGGTACATCTGATGGACGGGGCTGCGAGGATCCCCACACACCACATGCACATTCTGAGGGCAAGGAAGAAGTGAAGTTAACATAGAGTGGAAACAAGTTAAGCAGAAAAAACAAGATGAAAGAAAAAGCAAACAAGTAAACAAATAAATAGATAAATAAATAAAAGGAAAAGAGATACTATAAATTTACAGATGGGGAGAAGTTGCAAGCACTTTGTAAAGTGTTTAAGCTAATGTTAAAATACATCAATAAAATAATGGTTAAGTAACCTGCAATAAATAAGAACAGAATTTTACATCATACCAATCATGACCAGCGACTTACATAGTGTATTCATCTTCCTTGGCCATTCAGTTAAAAGTATTCATCTTAAAAGGAGAACAGTTTATGCTGAGCCACCATTAACCACCCTCATATATTTCATTACTTCACTCTTCAAAACAAATTTCCTCCAACCACAAACCATTCCAAATTTCAGTACAAGCTGTCTGAGTCTGAATCAGCTATCAATGCAGTATTATTTTCTTATTCATTTGAAAATATTCTGCTAGTCTTCAATTATTCTAACTCTAGTCTGTACTTGCTATTATATCACGTACAACCCTTTATAGCTTTCATGACACTATCCTCTGCAGCCACACTTCATAACAGCACAAAAGCTGCTTTACACTCACAGCAATGGCTTGGGCATCAGGTGCAGGGGAACTCAGCAGAGTGAGGGGCTGTTTCCAGCAGCAAGTAAGGCTCAGACTGGAGCTCCTGATTTCATCCTCACTTGCCAGTACACTGTAAGTTGCTTCCACTGAACTGTCCACCTACTTAACCAAAGAGAGTGAGAGAGATGAAAGATATTGTGAGTGCAAGCACTACTAATACATAAATGTATTATTGAGCATTACTGTTAAATTAGCATATTCAAGTTATTCTTGTTTTCTCTATTGAATTTACTATTAACTGGTAATTAAAATCATCAACAGCTCAAACAATAATAGTATTATTTCTTATTTACTTAGAAAATAAGAGAGAGAGAGAGAGAGAGAGAGAGAGAGAGAGAGAGAGAGAGAGAGAGAGAGAGAGAGAGAGAGAGAGAGAGAGAGAGAGAGAGAGAGAGAGAGAGAGAGAGAGAGAGAGAGAGAGAGAGAGAGAGAGAGAGAGAGAGAGAGAGAGAGAGAGAGAGCACACCCTTTTAGTGGGGCCAGTGGCTGTGTGTTGCTCCATGAGGTGGTTCAGGGAAGGCAGGTCCTCCATGCTGTAGTAAGGGCCTCCTGAAGTAATCAGAATGCGGGCATGAGTGTCCTTCGTCCGGTGGATGCCCATGAACAATGTTTTCTGTTGTAGACAAGATTTTATTTGAGTGTATATAATATTTTTAAGCTTAAAGTCTTTAATGTAATTTTCATACAATTTTTTTTAATTTCCTATAAACATGAGATGGCATAAACAGTAAAAAAAAAAGTCCATCAGTAGTGCTCAATAATCTTGTGGTTCACTGTAGCAATGTGGTTTACGGTTAGTGATGTGTGAAAACATCTCAAGAACCACAAACCAAATATGGGTTTATATACTAGATGAAATGCTGTGTGATGGACACTGTAAACCACTTCAAAATTATCATAAATTCTGTAACACCAATAGTTTCACTAAAATAAACTAGTTATCAGATATCATACCCAAAGCTTTAATTTTAAGAAACAATACACATTTGAAGACAGACAAGGGCAAGAAAGGAAAGTGTAGCAGAAAGTAAGAAAACTAAAAGTATATGAGGATGTTCATGCTGTACCTGTTCAAGGAATAAATTTACACACTTCCATAAAAAGCAGTTCAAGTTTGAGAACATCACTAATTGCATACTCTTGAACCCCTTGTAATACTTTTATGATAAATAATTTGAAGCTGCAAGCAAGGCTGACAATGCATGTGAGACGTAATATTTTCCTCACCAATATGTCAATATATTCAGTCAGTGTTTGTATGCTGCACTAACACTCAGCTTTTGCTCTTGAAAATATTACAATAATAATATGTGAGAATATGGATCTAAAGGCACAAATGGGAAAAGACTTGCAGCTTAAACAGCGTCAAGAAACTGAACTTCTCTAACTGAAGTACTGGCCTTCAGAATGAGTTGGATGCAAGGACGCTGAGAACCTCACTGACTTTACAACTGCTTGATAAAAGTGGATATAGAAACTGGAGAAAAAGTTTACTTGAATCCTGTGCACAGCAACTAACTAAACAAACACACACACACACACACACACACACACACTTACCTGAACATCTTTTCCATCACAGACAAGCCACAGAGGTACAAATTCATCCACATCTTGAAGTTTGCTTAGTGTCAAGTTGAGCTTTGAGGCGATTAGACTGTCAAAACATAAAGGTAGATTTTATATACTGTCAAAACATAAAGGTAGATTTTATATACTGTCAAAACATAAAGGTCGATTTTATATACTAAGACAACCAGTAGTCAAGATTTTTAGTTCACAGGAGATAAACCACCAAAAACAATAGAATCAATAATAAAGTGGGGAATAATTTCCTATCCTCAGTTCAGAGCGCACACACACACACACACACACACACACACTAAAAATACACAAGCATCCCCTCGGACAACAAACCACAGAAGACCCACCCCACTCTGGTGCTGGGAATGGGAATGTAAGTCAGGTTAATTTTGCCTTTCTTCTTATTGCCACAGAAGTCAAGGACAATGGTGAAGGGAGCATCGTTGGGTTCCATCTTGGCCTGCATAAAGGGGCACTTCAGAGGGGATCCTGTCACATCCAAATCTGTATGAAAAATAACAGTAATAGTAAATAATTAAAAATAACTTGATGGGCTCATGAGTCTAAAATTCCCACTTGCTTAGTGTAGCATATGACTTTACAGTTAGAATGATGATTGGAATAATATGGTAGATAAAATAAAGGATATAAACAAGCTGACATAGAAATTAATACAAATGTACTAAACATTTAAACAGCAGCATAAATATTATCAATGACTATTCAATACGCATCTTAAAAGACATACATCAAATTATGTAACTACTCAGCAATCTAGGACATGGGCCCCCATACTGTTAAAACATAGGAACATAAAAAGTAATGGAAGCTGCAAGAAGCCACCAAGCCTACACATGGCAGTCCCTGCTCAAGCTGACAAAGTTATCTTCTTCAAGAACTATATTATTTAGTTAGTTATCAAACAACCACGGAAAGACTAAGGATGAACAAGCTAGATGGTTGGCTTTAATATACTCTCCTTCTGGCTGGAACTGAAAGCCATGATAAAAAGTTCACAAAGACCAGAAATATAGTAAGGGATAGTCTACAAAAGATGCAGCAGCCTGTAACTAATAAATCATCAGCCTGGAAGACAAAATTAAAGAAAACAAAGTCATAAGCAATAGAGGGAATGGAAGCAATAATGTATAGGATTGAAAGAAGGGCAAGCAAAAAATAAATAAAACACATCAGAGACCATCATTTGATACACCATTAGTGGAAGATGCATGGCCATTCCTCACAGCCACTGGGGTGCTACAAGAGACACTGCTGGTGATGCTGGAGCTGCTACCCTTCTTGTGCTGCAACACATGATAATCATTAATATCCTTACATTCATTCTAAATTGGGTTACAAGTGCAGGAAAAGTGTGGCCATTTAGATCTTTCAAAATGTTACGGTTGCTCTTCATACTGCTTAAACTGATCATGACTATGCATCTAGCAGTGATTGAAACAAGACTATTTGTATCAATGATTGGATTATTAAAGTAAATCATTTATACAACATACTGATTATCTTAACTCATATTGTAACCTAAATAAATATTACTATCTGTTCTATGGGTGAAACCACAAAATTGAAGGACAGAATAGCAAATATAAGAATAAAAGGGGGCAGACTTTGCTTTAAGAAATCAACTACAGAAACACTTGCAGTTAATAATTATAGAAATACTATGCAAGTAATGAAACTCATCAGTTCTACACCAGTCTTACAGAAAACAAAAAACAGATAACTAACAGAAACCACATTATAAAACCAAGAGTGCATGAGCTATAAATGGAAATCCTATTAGAACAACTTGAACAGTAATACATATGACATCATAAAGAGTACCTGAGTAAACTTCTGCACAAGAAGTATTTCAGGAAGGTTTTTGTTGGCAGAGAGCAGCACGGCAGGACACGCCTCACGGCTGATGATGATCTGGTCCTCCCCGACTGTCATCACCTCGCCCCCATCAGTCTTTCCCTGGAGGAGCCTGTAGCCAAGGACATGAGGTCAGGGATAAGTTATGTACCCTAAAGCACATTCTTAATTTAAAGGAAAAACAAAACATAAATATAATAATAACTAATGCCATATTTGTGTTCTAATAGTTTCATGCACTAGAAAAAATCTGGACCTTCTCAGAGAAATTTTATCATGGGCACAGATACTCTGTGCTCACAGCCTACAAATTTGCTGCATGATTTTCCGAGAGAGAAAAAAAAAATAAATAAAAGACGAAGAATGCAGTGCAAAACATCTCGGGTCTTTACAATGACACTACAGCAGATCTGGGATAATGTGCTCTGACTCATTACCGATGCTCAAAGTCTTTCTCGTCACCTGAGTCTAATGTACACTGTTACGCCATCAGTACTACGAGACAGGTGAGGGTTGATTGACTGGTGTACTGATGGATACGAATATTACAGCTTCAAACTGTCTCAACCCTCACTCAGTATGACTTTTCAGGACACAACACACACAATTGCGGTCTGTTATAAAGTTAACATACATCCAACACTGAACGTGAGAATTACATAAAGATAAATAAAAATTCATGAACATGGACTCGCTACCACCACCAGCTACCAGGGTGGTCAAGGCAACATTACAACTTGCTTCACCTGAGGCGTCATGAAATATATACAAAACCATACATCACACATACATACCTCAAGAGAGCGCCTCGTATCTCATCTTTATCGTGCATTCTGTAAATCGTTGACAGTCAAGGTGTGCAGAGGACAACCAGTCAGCCACACCTTGTAAGAAAACCCGCGCAAATGTTTATTTTGAAGGACTCGGTGCAGGAAAAGGTCTTGGTCTTGGCCCTGATCGGTTCGGTGCAGTTTTTATTACGGCGCTTTCCTATTGGACGGAGAGTGAAAAAAAAAAAAAAAAAAAGCTGATATAAGATGGTTTAGCTAGATGACAGGCAGAGATGGAAACAAAATATACACTAACGTGGTATAAGCATGAAGGATGAAGGAATAATGGGAGAAGTCAGCATGACATTATCAGCTGAGCAATGAAAGTATAGGGAAACGCCGACGTACCGCTCCTCATTTTTTGTTTTCTGCTGTCGCTTCCACACCGCCCAGCATATATGTGATCATAAAAGACTTCAAGAGTTGTGTTGTGCCGTGCCACAAGGTTTTAGACAGCAAATCATACATACAAATCAGATCATACCGCGTTTTTCAACTAGGGTGGATTTGGGTGAGAGGTGGGAAGCTGTCTTGGGGGCGGACATACGAGGTGTGTCATTAAAGTTCCAGGACTGGTGCCACACAAGTTTTATTTCACATCCAGGCTACAAACTATAGGTTATCTCCTTCGAAGTAATCCCCCTGGCACCGCATGCACTTGTCCATCCTTCTCTGCCAGGCTTGCATGCACTGCTGGAAGGATTCTTGCGGGATGCTCCTCAGCTCCGTCGTCACGGCCTTTTTGATGTCGTCCGCATCATCAAAACGGGTCCCCTTCATGACCTCCTTGAGCTTGGGGAAGAGGAAGAAGTCGCACGGAGCGAGGTCAGGTGAGTAGGGCGGTTGCTCCAGCACGGCGATGTTCTTCTTGGCCAAGAACTCTCTGATGCTCAGGGCATTGTGAGCAGGCGCATTGTCGTGGTGAAGCAGCCACGAGTTGCCCTGCCACAACTCCCGCCTCTTCTCGCGCACTGCACGAAGCAGACGCCGCAGTACTTCTTTGTACACATGTTGGTTGACTGTCTGGCCCTGTGGCAAGAACTCGCAGTGGACGATGCCCCTCACATCGAAGAAAGCGATCAACATGACCTTGAAGCTGGACCTGGACTGCCTTGCTTTCTTCGGCCGTGGCGACGCCGGACTCTTCCATTGAAGGCTCTGGCGTTTGGTCTCCGGGTCGTACTCAAATACCCAGGACTCATCGCCGGTGATGACTCTCCTGAGCAAGTCTGGTTCAGTTTCCAGACGCTCGAGGATGTCCTGACACACCTGCATGCGTCGTCCCTTCTGGTCATCGTTCAGGAGTCTCGGCACCATCTTCGCACAGACTTTCCGCATGCCCAGATCTTCAGTGATAATCTTCCACACGCTGTTGTGGTTCATGCCAAGCTCATCTGCGATCTTTCGAACAGTCAACCGACGATCGTCACGCACCATCTGCTTGACACGCTCAACATTGGCCTCATTCCTGCTCGTTGAGGGTCTTCCACTCCTGGGGTCATCTTCCACGTCCTCCCGGCCCTCTTTGAACCTCTTGCACCACTCAAAAACACGTGAGCGTGACATTGTCTCATCCCCGTACACTTTTTGCAGCATACCCAGTGCTTCTGACGGCGTTTTCCCCAACTGCACCAAAAACTTCAAGTTTGTTCGCTGTTCAGCGCTCATTGTTAAACGACCTGCAACAGAGGACATGATTTTAAAAGCACGTAAGAAAAAGATTAGTGACTGTAGAGGGTTGGGAGCGCAGTTGTATACTCCAGAAGGATTACTTTGAAGGGGAAATATGGTGGTTTGTGGCTTGGGTTTGAAATTCATCTTTTAGGACCAGTCCTGGAACTTTAATGACGAGATCATGACCACATGTACATAGAGGTACATGTATCTACCGCACACACACGCACACTTAAATTATCCTGAGAGAGAGAGAGAGAGAGAGAGAGAGAGAGAGAGAGAGAGAGAGAGAGAGAGAGAGAGAGAGAGAGAGAGAGAGAGAGAGAGAGAGAGAGAGAGAGAGAGAGAGAACCCTGCTCATCCATTCCTCCTTCCTTCTTCCTGCTCTCCCTCCCCGTGCATTCCTCATTTCCTCCTCCTCTTCCTACTACTACTACTACTACTATTACCACCACCACTCCCCACCCATCCTCCACCTCCATTCCTCCTTCCTCTTCCTTCTCCTCTCTCTCCATTCCTCATCTCTTCCTCCTCCTCCTACTGCTCCTACAACAGTCTACACATCTTATTCTGGAGAACACCTAGAAATACCTGGAAAACGCTGGAAATTGGGGGAAATATTGACGAACAGACACGGGCAGGGAGGAGGAACGGTCTTGGTCTGGGCCTGGATGTTTTCAAGACGGGCGCTCTGAACGGAGTTGCAACACACACTTTATTTAAGCCTTATTTGGGGCATTTTTGGGGGTTATTTGTTTATTTTCTTGGTTAATTCTGGCTTTTTTTTTCACGTCTGAGTGTGGATAGATACAGAAGTTTAACTAAATATTGATGCAGAGGCAGGTAGGGAAGCAGGAAAATGTTTGTCTCAGCCCTTATTTTTACATACGGCAATTCATTTTGAAACTCGCGCGAAGAAAGACATCCAGACTAGACTGCACTATATATTCTGACCTGCCATATACTTCAACTAACACACTGAACATTGACTGAGAGAGACTGGAATGGAGGGATGTCACGGCTCTCGATACCATGATGACGTCACTGATGACGTCACACATATACGTACGTTAATCCATTTTGAAATTGACCCCTCGAAAAAATAGAGCTAGACTGGAATGCTTTATATATTCTGACTTGCCATATACTTTAATAAATATCTAGAATATAAAAACATTTCCAGCCTGACTAATAATAAAGAAAAATCCAAAACACAATCTGTATTTTTTATGAACGGAGCTACAAAAAAATTATAATATCGAAAAGTAAAACACAGCCAGACTAGATTATGTTACATATTCTGATTACAAAAAATCTTTACTTTCCAGATAAATAAAGAAAACACAAATTTCTCGTTGTATAAAGAAAATATTTTTTCAAATATAGCAACGGTCTTATTTTAAATTTGAAAATACGAATTGTTACACTAGGTTTTATTGGATATTGTTACTTTGGACACATTTCTCATATTTTTTAAGTCTTAAATAAAACACCAAAATAATCCTAGACGTGCTAATAAGAAAATAAGAAATTTATAGAATGACGAAGGTGTTATTTTAACCGGAAACAAAAAAACAGCTAGACAAGATTTTATTATATACTATAACTTGTTATACTTTTCTACTATTAAATTAAATATCAAAACAATGCAAACTCCACTAACAAAAAAATAAAATGATGACATGGAGCCGAAATAGTTTTTTTGCACCTCTCCTCAATACCTCTTCCTCCTCTCCCCTCCCTCTCACACTCCTCCTGTCACCTCCACCTCCACCTCCTCCACCTACTCCTACATAGCGAGCCTTTAAATCAACTGGAAACACCTGCAAAATCCTCGAAATTACGCTAAATATGTGACGGGAAATTGTTACCCTAGCCGTGGCAGGACAGGGCGGGGGTCGGAGGGGCTCGGCGAGGCTGGGCAGGTCGTGACGCCAAGGCTACCCTGGTTGTGGTAGTGTGGTGTGGTGTGATGCAGTGTTGTGTGGTGTGGTGTGGTGGTGTCTGGTGGTGGTGTGGTGTGGTATGGTGCGGTGAGGTGTGGTGGTGTGTGGTGGTGATGGTGGTGGTGTGTTATGTGGTATGATATGGTGTGGTAGTGTGGTGCTAACACTACACTCCCACAAGCTTAACTGCCCTTTGTGTGTGTGTGTGTGTGTGTGTGTTTGTGTGTGTGTGCATGTGCGCGCGCTGGTGTGTGTGTCTGGCGCCGATCAGAGACGGGTCACAAAGCTGTATAATTGGTATTTAACCCTTAAACTACCACTTGGTGTGTGTGTGTGTGTGTGTGTGTGTGTGTGTGTGTGTGTGTGTGTGTGAGTGCGCATTACTTCAGTCGTTTCTATGCATGTTATATAAGAATGTATGTATGTATGTATATATGCACTGTATATGCGCTTAAATTAGTGGATATACATATAGATGAAGGAAAAGAAATAAACTGTGCATCAGGTGAACGATGGCCTGAGGGTTGATTTTTCTTGGTATACTATCGCTTAACCTCTCTCTCTCTCTCTCTCTCTCTCTCTCTCTCTCTCTCTCTCTCTCCTCCTCCTCCTCCTCCTCCTACTACTACTACTACTACTCTTCTTCATACCTCCGTTCTTCTTCCTCTTCCTCCTGTCCTTCATACCTCTCTCTGTAAATATCATCCCGGCTATTGTTTCCTTCATGACAAGTTCTCTCTTTCTCTAGCAGTGCTCGGCGTCAAACTCTTCCCCGAAAAAATACAATATTCAACAAACCGCATTTTACTCTCGTATCTCCTAGACATACTTGTACATCAACTCAACATGGTAATTTTTTCCATCTTGTTTAATAAGGAGCGTTTAACATCCACTATATTTAAAAGCTTGACAGGACTTGTGTTATTTTTTCCTTCTACTACGTGTCAGAGGTGTACATGGTGCTATTTTGGCTTGTTATCTACCTGTCATGAACTTTCTTTGCTATGCGAACTACACTTTATATTGCGATCTACATGTTATGTGTCTACTATTGCATGTAATCTACACTTTATATTGTGATCCACAACAAGAAGTTGTACTTATCAAGAACAAGGAAAACACTTGTCCTAGTTTCGAGAGAAAGTGTCTGGTTAGAGTCATCAGTGGAATGTCTGTTCTAGTGTCGAAGTTCAAAGAAGAGACCGTAAGACACTTCACCCAGTTTTTTTTTTTTTTTTCAGAGAGAAGTCGATGAAGGCTCAATAATCCATTCCGACGACTGGGCAGCTTACTCTAATTTAAACCAACTCAAACTTCATAATTTTTCCGTAAATCATCAGCAATATTACGTCGATTCTAACATCGGAGCTCATACTCAAGAAATTGAAAGATCCTAGCTTGATGCGAAGATTCGTATATTAATAATAATGTGAGGCATCAATCAGAGAGCATTTCAATCTCACCGAGACCACTTCTGTTGGCGGATCATGAGAAAAGAAGTTCCTGACCTCTATTTAGCGTTTTCAACCGATGTACTGTACGTGCTGTTCATCGCTAGAATAGGAATAAAAGACTTTTTTTAATATTTTGATTACATTTTCTTTATACTATATATCATTAAAAAAAATTAATAAATTGTACAGTGTAGATACTTTTCCCTTGTAGATAACAAGCCAAAGTATGGTGTAGATATTTTTTCCTTGTAGATAACAAGCCAAAGTAGCACAGGTGTACATACCAAAGCTTAAGACCAGAAGATTATAAAGGCAATACCTCACCAAACTAACTTAAGGCTATAACTTTTCCACTTACGGGAAGGAAACTGACTGACTGACTGACTGACTGACTGAATGAGTGACTGACTGACTGATTGAATGACTGACTACAATTAAGCCTCCACAAATGGAAGAGGTTGAGCTATATCTAAGTCTCGTGAGTGAAGAAATGCAGCAAAAAAAAAAAAAAAAGAAAAGAAAAGAAAAGAAAAGAAAAAGAAAGAAAAAAAAAATAGCGGAGTGTGATGTCCCTTTCCGTCACAATAACGCTCACAGTTTTCTTACGTGGCTACTGGAATCGAAAAGAAACCTACACATTACCTTACAACTGCACGAGGAAGGACGCGGGGAGACAGGAGCAGCGAGGGAAACAAGGCCGGGGAGCTAGGTGGCCCGAATGAGGAAGAATCGACCTCTTGTCTAGGCCCTCCTGGAATGAAAGTGGGCGGGGTGGGTGTACAGGCAATAAAACAAGGGGCGGAGAGGGTAGAGGAGGGTGGAGGCTGGGTGGGGATGGAGGGGTGGTCCGTCTGTTCAATACTTCAACTATGTGACTTATCCCGGCAAACACGTCTGCTCCGCGCGGCACTTCCCCCAATAACATATCTTTCATACCCGCCGCGAGCCCCTTCTGCGTCCTGTTTCATATTGGTCGGTTCTGACGAGCCGGGAGACGGTCTCTAGGGGAGCTGTGATCGATGAGCTCTGCCACTGATTGATTGCTTCTGGTGTTTGCGTTGTTGGCAGCTTCAGGGGGTCGGGTATTTGACACGCGCTCGCTAACCCGGAGAATTCGTCCACTCCGGGAATTGGTTGGCTGGTCAAACACCGCTGCCCGACACGAGTCTTCAGCAAGTCTTGGTTCCATGCTTCCTTCGTTTCACAAGCAAATTTCTACTAGGAGCGGCTGGTCCAGTAGGGATGATGAGGGCGTGTGGAGGTCTGGGAAGGTGTGTTGAGGGCGTGAGGGTGCGGTGAAGGGTATAAGGTGCGGAAGAGAGGTGTGGGAAGCGAGGTGATCGTTCATTATGAGGGGTGAGCGAAAGTTAACGGGCCCAGGCTTGCGTTACCCAGACGGGCTCACGGTCTGGTATTCCAATATTGTTAATCGCATCGTGATGTGGTATTTTGGTAATTTTATCATATTACAATGAAAAATTCCTGCTTGCCCCCCATGGTATCGGCTGGTAGGGCGAGGGCTCAGTGTGTGGGGCCTGGTGGCGAGGGACACATCCTCCTCATCCTCTTCCTCCTTCTGTTGTTTCTCTGGGCGCGACTTTGCTACAAGGTGCCGCCGTGATATTTTTCCCGCCCAGAGCAGCCAGGTGGGGCGGGGCGGGCCGGGAGAGGCGAGGTGAGGCGGTGCGGGGTGGGGCGGGGCGTCCCCTCTTCCGCCTCTTGCATCATAACTCTGCCGGTGTTACCTCCGCCCGAAGGTGAGGCTGAGGGGCGGCAGTGGCGCGCGGCGGACACTGGCGAGTCCTCGTTCCATCCCACGCCAGCGAGCATGGTGGTGGTGGTGGTGGTGGCGTTGCGGCCAGACACGGGAGGTCAGTGTACGGAAGTAAGGGAGTGACGCGCATCATTATTCATCAATCATTTGTGTGATTATGAAATGGAATCTTTGAGACAGTGCGTTGAGAAAAACACACAATCTTAAAGCTGGATTATGCCAGCATCGCAAGCCAAGAGTGTGTACATCAGGAAAGTGACGAGCGATACGCGAGCGTGGCGAGGCGCGACACCAGGTTACAGTGGTGACAAGTGTGGGTGGCCTTGGTGGCCGTGAGTGAGGCAGCCCGTCCCGCGCCCCACGTACTGCCACACACAAGTGAAGTTAATTATCGCGTTATGACGAGAGTGCCTCAGTATGGTGATAAATTACGGCAGCTGTCCAGTGATGAATAAATGAAAAGTTGTTGAAAACCATCATTAAGTGGCAGTTGTAATGCCTGACGCCAGTGGCTAGAAAAGCTGGCTGCTGACGGTCATCACTGTGATAATGATGACAGTGTGGACTGATGGCAACATGCACCAGGCAGCTACAGTCATGATGACATCAACTCTTGTCAAAATATTTACTTGTGAAAGTATATGATTATAAACATTTCAGAGCATGTGAATGTGAATGTGATGGTCGGTGAAATCACACGAGATAATGCTTTGGAATTTTCATGAGTAACATAACACTTCTTGAAACGCGGGTGCACATTAGTGGAAGTTGAGACAGTACTCGTAACTTCAAAATGTTTCCAAATGAACCACGAGTTGGTGAGAGCACAACTTTGAGTGATGGTGAAATATAACTGCAGCAAACTTAAGAAATAAATAAATAGGTAAAAAAATAAAAAATAAATAAAAAATAAGTATGGATCAAGTGATACTTTAAAATAATGACGCATTTGAAACGAGACAAAACTTCAGAGTTTTAGTGGAGGCAATATATATTGCCTAAATAGATCACTAAATAAGAAATAGGTGGCTGAATAAAAAAAAAAAAATCTTAAAGAAAGTAAGATGCAATTATATAGCTTCCAAAACATTCAGTAACGCAAGTGTGTGGGAAAAAATACTGTAAAATGCCAATATGAATAGTGAACATACGCCTCCAATATTGAAACGAAAAAAAAAAAAAATAGCAAAGTGGTATTGATAGAAAAAGCAAAGCAACATAATTGGTGAAGAAAAAAGTCGAGAAGCAGCCATAGATACATATAGGCTTGGAATAGGGAAGTGTTAAGAGAAACATAAGCAGTGAAGGCGAGATATGAGCCGCACACGAGGATAGATAGCATGGGTGAGGCCACAGCGTGATGGTGGTGGAAGCGCGGCCAGCACTCTCCGCGATGAGCAAGCTGCCCGTGAGTACCACACACGTTTTCTCTCATGACTCTCACTCACTCTCTCAATGGCAGACTCTCCTAGAATAACCAGCACCGAATGCCTCTGTCTTCCGTATTCTGAAACGCTTTGCTCTCTCACCATAACTATTTTCAAAGGCCACAGAGATGATTAGCCAGATTCTAAAGAGTATTCCTCCTGTTAATAATGTAGAAATCTTGTTAATATATCATCAGAACCATAACAACACCCTTAAAAAACTGTTTAACTTCAAATAGAGCCTTTCGAATGTAGTGGAGCTATGGCGCAGAAGTGTTTCAGAATGTGATCCTCTACCTTCAAGTAATCAGTATGCGCATAATTCTTAAAATCCTGACCTTACTTTACCATTAAAATGTTTGTGTCCTAGAATAGCTTGTACCTTTCCTTTGCACATAACAGACGCATATCATTCTTAAAATCCCATATATTCTACCTTATTTTACTGTTACTGTTTTTGTTTCTAGTCATGACACGTCCACTCACTCCCTCTATGATAAACTAGAATAACTTGTCCCGTTCTTTTTTTTCTCACATAACAGACGCGTATCATTCTTAAAATCCCATATACTTTAGGCATCATATTTCACTATTACTGTCTGTTTTCTCTCATGACTCACATCCGCTTTTTCCCTCAAAGGCAGAATACCCTGGAATGATTAATATTGCAATACTGTTTCCTGTCCTCACATACATGCATTGTCGCGTATCATGAAATTTATTATTTTTACTTTTTTTTTCCCCCCTTTAAATTCACCCCATACTCAGCATACCGCAAGCTTACCCCTGTGGCTGGACGCATCGCCTTGGGGAGGCCACCTGGACACCGCTAGATTGAGGCATTTCCCTTTGTATTCTCACGTCACTGGATTCCAAGAAATATTACCACGTTATTTTCTTTCATCTGCCTCGTAAGTGCTTGTGAATGTTAGCAGTTTTACGTTTTCTAGCTACTAAATGAAGGAAACTTTGTTATGTTGCCTTTCTGGTGTTCTTTGATTCAGTTTTACTTTAACACTTTTGCACTTCTCAAAGTTACTGGTTTAGAGGGAGTGGTAACATAAAAAACAAAGACAAATAAGGGAAGCTGCAAGAAGCCATCAGTCGCTGTATAAAACACTATTTTCACCAACAATCCCATCCATAAACCTTCCTAATCTTCTTTTAAAGCTTCATGTTGACTCGGCATTAACAACCTGATTACTGAGTCTACTCCATTCATTTATCACTCCAGTTGAGAGGTAATTTCTTCGTGTCTCTTTTGTAAATGTAACTTTATCAAGCTTGAACTCCTTGTTTCTTGTCTTGATTACTAACCCGAAGATTTTGTCTGTGCGATCCTTTTTATATCCTTTATACCATTTAAGGGATTCCACGTCTTGGATACTATGTTATTATTAGTTTATGTTTTTATCGGATCATTTTTCGTATCTGTAGAGGAGCAACGGGTTTACTAATACTTCTGTAAATTTTTTGTGTCTTTCTGCAAGACTAACACGAATATTTACGCTTCTTGATGTCTTGACACTAAAAATGAAAGTGTATGGTTTAGTTAGCATTGAAAGAGTTATGATATTCACTTTATTGCATCACACACACACACACACACACACACACACACACACACACACACACAACTACAAATTCGACATACTTTTCAATATTACTTGTACATAATCTCTCTCTCTCTCTCTCTCTCTCTCTCTCTCTCTCTCTCTCTCTCTCTCTCTCTCTCTCTCTCTCTCTCTCTCTGCGCATGCACGGCCAGACTGAATTGAGTGCATTTTACAGAGACTCTTAATCATTTCCTGCCATCTGACTCGTTCATTCTTTCCCTTCACTATTCTGTCACGTTACCAGTTACGTACGTCAGCATCGCCCATCAGCCAGTCACTCCTGCTCGGCCCCTCTGCACGGGAGGTTACGGCTGAACATAGACGGTAGGCGGGTGTAATACTTGCGGGAATATTGGAAATAACTACATGTTCTTAAATCTTAAGCTAAATATTCCAGGAATTCTCAGTATTCGAAGCCCAAAGTGTTTTCTTTTTTATTTCTGTGTCTGTCTGTCTGTCTCTCAGTGCTATAGACAGACAAACAAAACAACACACACACACACACACACACACACACACACACACACACACACACACACACACACACACACACACACACACACACACACACATTCACAACCATCTCAAGGGCCGTTTGATCCAAAGAAAGGTCATAATATTATCTTGACAAGAGATTACAAAGATATTCAGCGAGACATCCACTGGTTAGGGAAGACGAGGGGGAAGAAAGTGAGGAGTGAAGAGGATGTGAAACTAAATGAAATGCTGAAAGGAGAGACAAGAACGAATGTGGTAAGAGGAGAGAAATGAAGCGAGAAATGGAGATGATGAAAGTATTGAAAACCAAAAGCCGATTATAGCAAGTGATATAAAGAAAGATGAAGAAACAAAATTCAGTGCATTAAAGGAAACTGAGAAAGGAACGAAAGGAAGGAAAAATAAAAAAAATGAAAATGAGACGGGGAATGGAAAGGAAAAAGTACAATACAAGGAAAAAATTGATCGGCAAAAAAAAAAGAGAAGAGGGAAAGGAAAGAAAGATAGGAGACAACAAAAATGAAATAAACAATGAAGAGGAGGCAAGGATAGGAGAGTGAAGAGCAGCAGCGAGGAAGGGAAGAAAGAAACCACGGAAATGCAAAGAAATGTAAAGGGAGAGATAAAGAAAAAAGAAGAACAAAAGAAAAAGAACAGGAAAGACGAAATGGAATGAGAGAGACAGGGAATGGAAGAGTAGATAAAGGAAACGAGTAGAGAAACATAAAGGAGGGATAGACAGAAAACAGAAAAGTGGAGGAAAGGACGGATATTTGAAGGAAGGAAGAAGCAAAGAAAACGGATAGAAGGTAGGAAGAAGAAGAGGAGCTGAAATGATAAGCAAACGATATGTGAGGAAAAAGACGTTCCAGGCATACTCACAAACACCATCTCTCTCTCTCTCTCTCTCTCTCTCTCTCTCTCTCTCTCTCTCTCTCTCTCTCTCTCTCTCTCATATCGTATCTCAGCAACGGGCAACTTGGTTCGATATTTGTCCACAGTATTAGAGAGAGAGAGAGAGAGAGAGAGAGAGAGAGAGAGAGAGAGAGAGAGAGAGAGCAGATGACAAGTATAAATGAAAGGATAAAAACAAGAGAGAAAGGGGGAGAAAGGCTCTCTCTCTCTCTCTCTCTCTCTCTCTCTCTCTCTCTCTCTCTCTCTCTCTCTCTCTCTCTCTCTCTCTCTCTGTCATTTCTGCGCCTTCCTCCTCTTCCTCCTCCTCTTCTTCCTCATATTCTCTATCCTCCATACACTGTCCCTCCCACCTTCCCTTTTACCCCCCCTCTCCCTTCTCCCACTTCCAGTCGCCTTCCTCCCCCCCACCCCTCCCGCGGCCCTCCTTCACTCCTCCCGGCGTGGTCGTGACGTCACCGCCTTCCCTCCCCCGATAAGCTGATAAGCGGACACCCACTCTGCCTATTTTATCTGTTACCTCACATTCCTGATTGCCGCGGCCCATCTGAGGCACCTGTTGTTGTTGTTGTTGTTGTTGTTGTTGTGGTAGTGATGGTGGTGGTGGTAATATATTTTTTTTATTACCATATTGCTCTTGTTCTTTTTCTTTTGGTTGTTGTTGTTATTGTTGTTGTTGTTGTTGTTGTTGTTGTTGTTGTTGTTATATATATCAGTAGTAGCAGTAGTAGTGGTAGTGGTGGTGGTGGTAGTAGTAGTAGTAGTAGTAGTACTAGTGGGAAAAGATAGATATTTGATCAAAGAAATACCTGCAGAAGTAATGTACATAAGCGAAAAAGGAGAGAGAGAGAGAGAGAGAGAGAGAGAGAGAGAGAGAGAGAGAGAGAGAGAGAGAGAGAGAGAGAGAGAGAGAAATCAACAAAATAAAAAAAAAATTAAAAATCTCTAATTTCCACCCTTCATATCACCCCTCCGACATACACGCAAACCCCTCCTCTCATTAACCCCTAAAAAAAAAAAAAAAACAGATAAATAGACCCAAGCATCCGTGAAACTCATCAAAAACCACGAAGGGCGACGAAAGGTCCACATAGGGAACATAAAACCGCACGAGCAGAACGGAAGAGGCAACAGCAAACTCCTTCAGGACCCCACTCCTCCTCCACATGAATCCATCGTCCATCGCTTATCGCTGTCAACAATGTGGTTCTGCCGGGCCTCGTTGTAACCTAGTGGTGCTAACCCAGTCTTCTTCCTCCTCCTTCTCTTCTCAGTGTAATGGACTCGTTTGGGGGACTTTGGGGCTCTCCGGCTGCTGCTTAATTGCTTAAGGTAAACACAGGTAACCCATCTTCCTCCTCCTCCTCCTCCTCTCTGTAAGGCCTCGCTGAGCTTGGGTGGGCCACAGGCCGGGGAGGGAGGCGTGTTGTGGGTGATAAGGAAAGGAGATGAGAAAAAAAATATATATAGAGGAAGTTGGAGAGAGAGAGAGAGAGAGAGAGAGAGAGAGAGAGAGAGAGAGAGAGAGAGAGAGAGAGAGAGAGAGAGAGAGAGAGAGAGAGAGATTGTGGGAATGATGAAAGACGAAAGGTATATACAAAAAAAAAAAGCGAAAAGAAAAGAAGGAAAAAGAAGGAAAAAACAGTTGAAAGTATTTTTTTTCCGTCTCTAACTTCGTATACTGCACTCCCTCGTATACAGAGCAGTACTCGTAAAGACTCCGGGCTTCCATCAGGACTGAATTCAAAATCTACTGGGATGATTAGCTGAAGGTTCTTATCTGTGTTTTCTTACTAATGGCCCAGAATCTTTGTTAGACTACCATTAGAAGCATGAAAACACTCCTGAAAATCCCAGTAACTTTTAATGCACACTGGGATAGGCATTTTTCCTGTCATTTTTTTTTTCTTTTCTAGTTTTTTCTTCTATCTTCTGATTTTCCCTTTGTTTCTTTATTAGTTTCCTCTTTTATCTTATAGTTTTTCCTTAGTCCCTATTCCTTGTTTTTATTTTTTTTCTACTGTTAGTTTCGTCTTCTATCTTCGTTTTTTTTTTCTCTCTATTCCTTGTTTTTTTTTTTCTTCTTCTTAGTCTCCTCTTTTATATTCACTTTTTTTTTTTTTTCCCCTAAAACATGAAAGCGTTTGAGAATGTGCACCACGGACGCAGTTTGTGCTGGGATGTGCTGGTGCCTGCTACTGCTTATATTATGACCCCAGAGTGACGACAAAACTTTTCGGTAGCAATGAGTAACACGAGACTGTTTTCTTCTTTCTCTTACTCTGAATCGTTCCGCTTTCTCTCTCTCTCTCTCTCTCTCATACACGTAAGTGAAGGCAGCTTTAAGATGTGGCTGTGTATTTACTGTTGCTTCTATCATGATCCCTGAACCTTAAACTATTCGATAGCATTAATTAATAAGGAGTAAATTTTTTCTTACCTCTTACTATTTGTTGCTCCGCCGCGTATTGCCTCATATGAGTAATAAATGATGCGAGTCATAAACTTACTTTTCTCTCCAAGCTTCATGAATGCTCCTTTTCGACTCCCTCTGTCTCCTCAGTCTCCATCTTGACCGTCACGCCACTTTTCAATCTTCAGAAGGAATTGGAGGGTATATCAAGGGTGACGTAAGCAAATTAACAGGATCAATAATCAGGATAAGACGAGAAGATTAATAAAGGGGTCAGATAGAAGTCTTCAAATAGTATAGGGGGATATAACAGGCGTGACATTAGAAAATCCTCAAGATCAGTAATCAGAAATAAGTTCAAGCTTGATAAAGTTAGATTTATAAAAAGAGATAAGAAGGAATTGCTTCTCAAACAGAGTGGCAGATGAATAGAATATACTCGGTAACCAAATTCTTAGTGCCAAATCATTAGGAAACCTTAAAAAAAAGATTAGACAAATTCATGGATGAGGATAACAGATGGATATACGAGAAGGTAGGTACGCTTCGTAGTCCTGACCAACCTTTCCTGCACCAACCTTTATTTTTGGGAAGGAGAAAGTCCCACGTGTTGCCAAGTTCGTGCTAGCTTTTGGTACATGGGGATAGATTTCAAAACATGCGCACTTGTTTCCCACAATTCCAATTTTGAACACTGACTTGGCTATAAAAACGCATGCAATATTATAAAATTTGGCTGGTAATAAGTACGTTAAAATAGTGCAATTAGGTGCATGTACAATAAGATGCGGAGTTTGAAATAGGTTCCCGGGTAATGGCCAGAGCGGGTAAGGGAGAGTAATATGAGACGCTGGCAGGCTTGAGTCGTGTGACGGTCGTGGGAGTGACGGTGACTGCACAAGATGGAGGCGAAGGCAGCCAAGCGTTCAGGCAGCGACGCTCGTGTCTGTCTGCTGATGCTGCTCTCTAGATGATGGTGGTGGTGGTGGTGGTAGTGATTATTATTATTATTATCATTATTATTATTATTAAGAAGAAGAAGAAGAAGAAGAAGAAAACTACAAAAGAATATAACGCAGTACCTCGTGTGCTTAATATGAGAAGAAGCAAAAGATAAAACGAGTCTTCCTAAAAAAAAGAAAAAAAAAAAACAGATCAACAGATAAAACAGCGAGGTAAGGCAGACAAAATGGGACAGGGAGGGAGAGATACGACAAGGGGATAAAAAAAAAAAACAATGATAAGGAAAAGAGAGCCAAATGTAATATATATATAAAATAAACACTAGACAGATCAACAGATAAAACAGCGAGATAAGGCAGACAGGCAGATGGGACAGGGAGGGAAAGATACGACAAGGGATACGAAAAAGACAGTAAATGATAAAAAAAAAAAGTCAGTCAATTGTAATAAAAAAGAAAACATTAGACAGATCAACAGATAAAACAAGAGATAAAGCAGACGGGCAGATGGGACAGGGAGGGAAGATAAGACAAGGGATAAGATAAACAGACAGTAAATGATAACAAAAAGAAAGAGTGAAATAAGGTTCCCATAGTCCGCGGTCTCGCTAACCTTTACCCTTCACACCGCCTTCCCTTGCTGTCTTACGCTGTTTATGTAACATAAAAGGCAACTTGAGAAGACTCAAGGTCATTAAGGCCGAACCTGACCAGGGCGTGACTGGTCTGTGTGTGTGTGTGTGTGTGTGTGTGTGTGTGTGTGTGTGTGTGTGTGTGTGTGTGTGTGTGTGTGTGTGTGTGTGTGTGTGTGTGTGTGTGTGTGTGTGCATCTATTTTTTTTTTTGCATGAGAGAGAGAGAGAGAGAGAGAGAGAGAGAGAGAGAGAGAGAGAGAGAGAGAGAGAGAGAGAGAGAGAGAGAGAGAGAGAGAGAGGTGCCGTACTGGGAAGTTGTCAACAACACTATACATCATAAACAAAAACTTCTACCATGAAAAAAAAAAAAACTTGCAAGGATGTGCACACCAAAGACACACACACACACACACAGACACAAACACACACACACACACACACACACACATTACACTCACTATCTTTTTAATACCAACAAAAAAAAAAAAGCTGTCACTATCGATGCAAATACATAAATTTCATCATGATCAGCATAAAACATCTCGCTGGTGAAGGTGAAGATACCATTGCATGAGGATATCTTTAAATACACACTCTGTCAAAGTACGATTCCAATGCATTTGTTTGTTAAAGAGTTTTTAACCAGAAACGCTGTAACAAGCTTCTGAAATCCATAGTAGAGCTGCACCATATAGTAAGTGGCAAGCGCTGGTAGCTTTTTAATTCTTTATGTAAGGACTCTGGCCAAGGGTTAACAAAAGGTAGAAAAAGTCCCACTAAAGGTGCCCGTCCCGAAAGGATTAAAGCCAGGAGGATTAACCAAAATTTGAGAAGTCTCTTAAAACTTCCCTTGTGAAAGAGTTTAAGTCATAGATAGGGGGGAAATACAGAAGAACACAGGGAGTTCTAGAGTTCTTGGCTCAGTCTGCACTTTATATATATGGGAGATCAGGGAAGGGAAAAAGGTAGAAAATAGTCCGCTATAACGTAATTTCTTAAAAAGGAAGCCAATCTGAAGTTAAACTCGAAGACAGGAAGAAATGCAGGAACAGAAAAAGAGAATCCCAGAGTTTCTTACATAAAAAGTAGACGTTTCCTTCCCAGTGATATACGTGGTATAAACAATCAGTATTCAAAAATTAATGCAATCTTCTCACACAAAACATTTACGGTGCCAGTTTCATACATCTTCACACAGTCAGTAGCAGCAGTCAGACAGGCGCCTCGAGCATCGCACCGGATGACACCTGACAGTCTCCAGTTTTGCGTCGAGCTGATATGTTAGAATTTTGATCCACGCAGGAGACGGCCTATAACAGGTACTCGTGTGAGGCGTGCCAAGCATTCTCAGGCGCGGCAAAGGGGAGCCACCATGCTGAGGTTTGCAGAGTTTTCAAGACGCCTAAGATCAGCTTTATCTTGTTGTTGTTGTTGTTGTTGTTGTTGTTGTTGTCGTGGGAAACGCAAAAACAACCCTTACTTGAAATTTACAACTGTGTATAATCGTTTAGAGGAATGAGATTGATGTGTGAGTGAGTGAGTGAGTGAGTGAGTGAGTGAATACTAAGTATCTAATGACTCAAGCAAGTGCTACCTTAAAGAAAAAAAAAAAACTTGACACGATGACTAAAGCAAATACGATAAGTTCATAATACAAATTTCCCGTAAGAAGAAACGAACACCGTGTAGAGAGCCAAAGGGAGACAGACAGACAAAGACGAAGAAAGTAAAAAGAAAGAGACAGACAGACAAGCAGGCACACGGGCACAGAAGGAGACAGAGACGCAAACTAATAGGCAAAGTTGAGGGCGTGTAACAAAATCGGGTTGGCGCAAGTGAAGGTGAGTGTAAAATGAGTGAGTAGCGAAGATGTGAGGGAGGAAAGGAAGGAGGAAGCATCTTTGAGGAGGCTGGCGGTGACTTGGGAAGCCGAGTGGAGGGCAGTGAAGTGGGTAAGTGGACGAATCTTTTTTATGTAATAGTGTTCTGGTGTAAGGCAACGAAAATAGTAAAAAAATAACCAATGAAGATGCCAGTCCAAGAAATAAAAAAGACCAAAAAGATATCCATAATTACGAGAAGTGTCTTGAAACATCCCTTCTGCAAGAGTTTAAGTCATAGGCAGAGAGTTTCAGAGTTTGCCAGTTAAAAAGGGATGAAACACCGAGAATACTGGTTAACTTTTGGACAGAGAGAGAGAGAGAGAGAGAGAGAGAGAGAGAGAGAGAGAGAGAGAGAGAGAGAGAGAGAGAGAGAGAGAGAGGTGAGAGCGATGAAATAAGATGAAAGATAAACTTAATGACAGAAGGAAGAGTCAGGTTAGGTTAGAGGAGTGGAAGAGGGAGTGAGTGGGAGACGTGCAGTGGGAGAGGAGTGGGAGAGGTCCAGGTTCAGTGTTACCTGGACATCATTAACGTCAAAGGTGAGAGGTTATCAGAGGACGTAAGGGAGAGAGGGGTGGGGGTGAGGGAGAGAGAGGAAGAAGAGGCGGCAAAGTCGGGGAGAGGTGGTGGTGAGAGTAATAGGAGGAGGAAGAAGAGGAAGGAAGAGAGATGTAGAAAAAGAGGAGGAAATAGGAGGATGAAGAGGAGGTAGAGAGAGAGAGAGAGAGAGAGAGAGAGAGAGAGAGAGAGAGAGAGAGAGAGAGAGAGAGAGAGAGAGAGAGAGAGAGAGAGAGAGAATTGAGAAAGGAGGGAATACGAGGACAGAGAGGACTATTCCAGAAAGAGGAAGAGGAGGTGTGGGAAAGGAGAGAAAGGGATATGAAGAGAATTGTTTGAGGATGAAGAAGAAGAAGAAAGAAGAAAGAAGAAAGAAGGAGAAAGAAAAAGAAAAAACAACAACAACAACAACAACAACAGCAACAAACAACAACAACAACAACAACATATAGGAGAAGAGGAAAATGGAGGAATAAAATATAAAAAAACGATGGAGGGATAAAGGAAAAGTACTGAGAGAGAGAGAGAGAGAGAGAGAGAGAGAGAGAGAGAGAGAGAGAGAGAGAGAGAGAGAGAGAGAGAGAGAGAGACATATATAACCCAAGCTGGAAAGTAGCAAAAATAAACGAACCATTAATTCACCCAATCACCTTCGGGCTTACAAATCAACTTGCATCCAGGTAGAACTGAAACACTTAAGAGCTCCACCAATCAGGGATCACCGTGGCCTCTCCTGGACCAATCAGAGCTCCCCTTTCAAACCTCCCACGCTCCACTAAACACCAATGACGTTGTTTCTCTGCTCTTCTCCAGCGAATGGAGCAAAAATGTGGAAGCGTCGCCGAGGGAAGCAAATTATGACGATATTATTCTTGAATGCTGTGGAATCCAACTCTTATTGTCTTGAGATAAGCCCTCAGTTGTTCTCCCTCTCCCTCTCTCTCTCTCTCTCTCTCTCTCTCTCTCTCTCTCTCTCTCTCTCTCTCTCTAAAGGGTATGTGATGTTATCCCTCTTCCCTCTCTTTTGTTTGCCACTTAATTAACGGTCATCTCTCTCTCTCTCTCTCTCTCTCTCTCTCTCTCTCTCTCTCTCTCTCTCTCTCCTCTCTCCTCTCTCTCTCCTCTCTCTCTCATCAACTTTCTCAATGGAAAACAATAATAATGTATTTTTCTCCTATTCTCCTCTTACCTCCTTCTCTCTTTCAATTCCCGGCCAATATTTTCTTACCCCAGCCTGTTTTAATGTTTTCCTCTCTCTCTCTCTCTCTCTCTCTCTCTCTCTCTCTGCTCTCTCTCTCTCTCTCTCTCTCTCTCTCTCTCTCTCTCTCACTCGTGTAAAAAATGAAGCGACATTCCGTCCCTCAAATAATCTACGTAGAATCAACCAGTATTTCACGATTCACTGATTTTATTCCACTTGTTTTCATACTGACGGTACGACAACGCGGCGGGGAGAGAGAGAGAGAGAGAGAGGGAGAGGGAGAAGGGTAAGAGAGGCTGGTGTCATCATACGTCTGGCAGGGAGAGGACTCTTTCGGGGGGGTAGGGGTAAGGGAGAGCGGGCGTATGTACAATCAATAGCCCAAGAATGCAATTAAGTCACAGCTTCCCTAGATATAAAAGGTTTTGGAGGGAGTGTTTGCAGGGGAGAGAGAGAGAGAGAGAGAGAGAGAGAGAGAGAGAGAGAGAGAGAGAGAGAGAGAGACAGAGAGGGTAGTAGGTGGGGAAGAGGAGGGAGGATATAATTATTATGGCAAAACTAAAGGGATGGAAAAATATCAAGGAATTGTTTGGGAAATGCTCATTAATTAAGTCTATGTAAGTGTTTTTGTTGGAGTGAGTGCGTGAGTGAGTGAGTGAGTGAGGGAGTGAGTGAGTGAGTGTTTACTAGTTTGGTTACCTTGTAGAGTTAGTTGTCGCTTCAGTATTTGGTTGGTTTATTCATTTATTTATATATATATGTGTGTGTGTGTGTGTGTGTTTGTTTTTCCTCTTATCATTATTGTTGATGTTGTTGTTGTTGTTGTTGTTGTTGCTGTTATCAGTACTAAAAAAAGAAGTGAAGAGATAAGGAAAGCTGCAGGAAGCCACCAGGCCTACACGTGGCGGTCCCTGCATGACGCACACCTGCCCGCAAAAGTACACAACAACGATACTGCAAGGAAATAAAATGTCTACTTATGTTTGATCTGGATAAACATTGTACTCCTTAAACTTGTACGAATTTGGCTTTATTTTATCCTCACTTTTCCTCATTGAACAGGTGATGCAGTATTCTTTGTCACATGACCAGGAAAACACGTATCTTAGTTTTGTGTGAATAAATTAGTAAATTACAACAACGAAAGGTAACTGAAGATGCTTGAGTTAAGTGGTTTTCATGTATATATCATCATCATCATCACCACCACCATCACCACCATCATCATCACCATTATCATATTACTAATGGGTCTGCGTTACTAAATATCCATCATTTTGTATCTATTTTGTATCCATCATTCATCGTCTTATGTTTATGATTTTCCATTTATCGCTATGTAAATACGTGGCGTTAATAAACAAACAATTATTACCTCACTTATACGTATACAGATATTTTCTTCAATCTCAGGACGAGCAAGGCTTGTCTCGTAAGAACAACAACTGACACAACTCATGAATCACGTTATCGCCAAAAATATTCCATGAACTTGTAAAGGAAATGACATACAAGGAACAGGTAACCAGGAAAATCTCTCTCTCTCTCTCTCTCTCTCTCTCTCTCTCTCTCTCTCTCTCTCTCTCTCTCTCTCTCTCTCTCTCTCTCTCTCTCTCTCTCTCTCTCTCTCTCATACATAATTTAGTGGGTGTATAAGTGCTCCAGCTCGGTCGCTAATTAATAAACAGACAGACACTAAGCACCTGGCTGGCGACTTTACTGCCTCCTACACCTGTTTTATTATGCCCCTCGCTACTACCTGAGTGTGTGTGTGTGTGTGTGTGTGTGTTTACTAGTTTGGTTACCACGAAGAGTTGGTTGGGGCTTCAGTATTTGGTTGGTTTATTCATTGTGTGTGTGTGTGTGTGTGTGTGTGTGTGTGTGTGTGTGTGTGTGTGTGTGTGTGTGTGAGGTTTCTTGTTTGTTGTTTGGTGTTTCTTTTTTTTTTTCTTTTGTGGTTACGTGGAAAATTTCTTGTGTGTTTTATGTTTAAGTATGTGTATATGTGTGTAGTGAGGCACCTAACTCTAATTCATGAACAAGGCGATTAAAAAGGAAAAAAAGAAAATAAGAGAAGATATCACTAACTAAACATCAATAAAACTTCTATAATTTTGAAAAGGTGAATATTTAAGACTTTATCCCAAACCATTCCAAATGATATGCAATTTATTCACGTTTAATTCGCGGTTGTATAGCTATAGCAATTTTGAAACGGCTCCATATGGTTTTTAAAAGGCTATATATTGTTGGACTCTTCCCTCTTGCACGACATTAATGCTCGTAATTAACACCAAACTTGTAACAGATCATTCGGTGTAATTAAACCACACGAAAGAAGAACAGTCTCTCTCTCTCTCTCTCTCTCTCTCTCTCTCTCTCTCTCTCTCTCTCTCTCTCTCTCTCTCTCTCTCTCTCTCTCTCTCACACAACAGTTTACACGAGTGCCGGACCTGTGCACTAACTAAGTCCCACTGAACAGATAAGTGGCACCCCCCGCGGCGCTTCTTCCCGAGGGCGACACACTGGTGCTGGCCGCTGGAGCTTCCTGGCGGCCAAGCTACTCGTACACTCCCTTAACAGGCGCAGCAGGTGGCGGTGCGTGCAGTGCTGGGCCGGGAAGCTGCGGTCACTGTCTTGTTTTACTCTCACAAAGATGTTAATGAGAAGCACAGAACGTTTGTTGATTCAAGGAAATATGTTTTTTGTTACAGTAAAGATGTGCTGATGTTAATGAGAAGTGAAGAGAACCATTACTGATTCAAGGAAGTATGTGTATGGTACAGTAATGATGTGATGATGTTAATGAGAAGCACGGGACAGTTGTGTCTTGTTTCATCTGTTATGACGAACTAATAATTTTATGTTAGTGAATTATTTACTATTGTTTTGTATTGATTTTTACATCTGTTTCCATTTATTTTGTGTCTATCGTTCATCGTCTTGTATTTATGATTTTCTATCTATTTTTGTAGAAGTATATAGTGTTAATAAACTAATAATTATTCTCTCTGCATATACCTTTACTGAATCAACGATATGTAACCTTACTGCAGGAATAATATTGGTTTGCACTAAATTACTTACAAAGTACACGCGTCTATAAATTAACATAAAATTATATAGATGTAAGTTACTTCGACGAGCAAATAATTCTGAAAAACCTCTGTATTATCGTCACTACAGCGTGCCCAGTATGCGATCAATATTAAGCACACGCATTCACAGTATTGACGATAAACACTGAAACGATCTAAAGCTTCCAAGAGTGCAAGGATGCGTACACACACACACACACACACACACACACACACACACACACACACACACACACACACACACACAAAACATTCTGAAATTAACTAGAGACAAGGTGATCCGTACAGCAACAAGAAATCAGAAAAAAAAAAAAAAACAGTCGTGTGTGGGGTGCGTGGCTGCCGCAGAGTCACGGGCTTTATCAGCGCAGCCATCTGTCCCCTAGAAACACAGGGTCCTGATAGCGGGAGGGACAAATGGAGGGCGTCCCTGGGCTGACATCCCCCTACCTTGTCCTCCCCTGATACAGTGATACCGCCTCGCCACCCCCAGACCGCCCTGAGAACTGCCCCGCGCCTCAAGACAGTCCGTCATCCCAGGGCCGCGGGAGCCAGATTCCTTCCAAACCGTATTTAGTTTGCGTCATTCACGGCGCGGCGTTATTTATGGTTCCCGGGTGACGGACGCTGCCTCGTGCTCTGTTGGTTTGGAGAGGAAGGTGTGAAATGGGCGTGGCTCGGCTTCTGAAGGTCATTTTTATCGTTTTTAGAATTCAACGGCGGAGTGTGAAGGCTGCCGACTGGTTTAAATGGTTCCAGATGGACTAGAGACGTGTTGCTTACGTGTTGTTGTCGCTGCATCGAAATAGATTGAGATTTTGTTTAATTGCTGTGAGAGCGTAGTAAGAAAAGACAAGTCTGGCAGATTCCGTTCGTCCTTGGAGTTTAGTCAGGGAACTCTTCAGAGAGAGAGAGAGAGAGAGAGAGAGAGAGAGAGAGAGAGAGTTTCTTATTAACCTTCAATGTTTTTTGCACTCAAGTTGAAGCAAAGTGCCTGGACTAAATACTTTTGAGGCTAGCAACACCATCTTTCCGCAAGCTTCTTCCCACTCACCCATTTCTCCCCTCTCTTACACCGAATATCGCGCAATTTCCCGGTCTTTTTAAGGAGACTTGACCACTTGTTTCCAGCGCAGCGTTGCATGGAGTGGTGAGTGACGATGGTGATGCTGGCGATGGTGATTACGGTGACGACAGTAACTGGTGACAGCGGCGATGGTGATGAACGGAGAAGTGATACGAGTAGGGGGAGGAGGGGAGGGAGAGGGAAATGGGAGGAGAGGGGGCAGCGTCTTGAGAGCAGGTGGACCAGCGCCTTCCCATACCCCCTCCCTCGCTCTTCCCCCCACCTCTGCCCCTCCCTCGCCACTCCACCCCCACATTCCACCATTCCTAAGACCGGGCACGGAATGTCACCCCCTCCCCGACTCCTCCCCCACCACTCCCTCACCACCCCTGCTGCCCTCTAGTCTTTCCCTGGTCACCTCCCCATCCTTCCCCTCCCCCTCCACACGCCCTCACCTGAGAAAGTTGAACTATCACCCATCTTTTACATCCACCTATCTACTCACCCAGCCTTGTCACCCACACCGTATATCTGCTTATCCACCATCATCCATCTGCTGTGTAAATCCTTGCATCCACGTAGAGCACTCTTGATATATTGTCATCCACTATTATGTTCATCCACTGTCATGTTTTCATCCATATACATTCAGGATTTTTTTTTTATTACTTATTTGAATTTTCTCTCGCCTACTAGTAATGATATGTTTGTGTTTTGTTAAGTATCTCACCTACTACTACTACTACTACTACTACTACTACTACTACTTATGCATGGATTCAGCACTACGTCTGTTACTTCCTACCGCAATCACTACTTCTACTACTACTACTACTACTACCCAGGTCTCCCTAATAATAAGAACAATAATATGTTTCTATGGCTTTTAAATAACCCATCTACTACTACTTATTATGCATGGATTCCACACTACTACTACCACCACTACTACCACTACTACTACTACCTTGGTCTCCCTCCTCCACCACCACCACCACAACCACCACCACCATCCTACGAGTGTGATGGTGGTGAAGACATTCCGCACGTAACGCCAAGTGTGACTACGTTGCTACTGAGATGTGGCCTCCCTCTCCCCTCTCACTCACTCACTCATTCACTCACTCACTCAATGTTTTTATCTTCTCCTACTTGCTCTACTGATTTTCTGACCCACCCTTGACTCATTTACTCACTCACTCATTTTTGTATATTTCACTCACTCTCTTTACTGTTTTTCATGTCCTTTGTTTCCTTGTTTCATCTCAATCTCACTCTTTTTTTTTTTCTTTACACTCCCCTTTTCATTTCAGCCCCTCACTCATTTTTCAGACCTTCTCTTCCTCTCTCCCTGTCTCAACCTTTCATCACCCCACTCACTCAATATATCTTTCTAATCTCTCCTCACTTTCTATCAGTTTATTTATTTTTTTTTTTTCGGACAGTCTTTCTCCTCTTGTCCTCCCAACGTATTTTCCTGACTCTCATCTTTCTCCCTCTCTTTTCCAGACAGTTAACGTATCATCGTCTCTTTCATCCTTACTTTTCAATTACTCCTACATCTACTTCTATACAGCATATGCATTAATATCCAGCCAGCTTGTCTCCTTCTGCTCCTTCTTTCTCTCCCTCCAGCAATTTTTTTTCTTTCTCTATCTCCTGTTCAGTCCAAAAAAAGGGATTATTTAAAAGTTTACCTCCCTTTTGTTGCTTCCCTTTGCTGCCTTCCTCCTGTCCTTCACTTCGCTCCTTCATCTCATTCTTTAAAGCCTCGCCCATCACAAAGCCTTGCAATGTCCTTTTAACCCCACACAACTTTCCTTCCTTCCTTCCTTCATTCCTTCCTTCATTCATTATTCTTCTCTTTCCTCTCTACCTTAAACAAAAACCTTTCTTTCGCTTTTGACATCTCACTAGAGTCTCTCTCTCTCTCTCTCTCTCTCTCTCTCTCTCTCTCTCTCTCTCTCTCTCTCTCTCTCTGATTTATTTCCTTTCTCTTTTTCTTTCTTTCTTTCCTTTCTTTCTTCCATCATTTCTTCGTACCTTTCACTCTTTTCTGTCTTGTCCCCCCTCTCTCTCTCTCTCTCTCTCTCTCTCTCTCTCTCTCTCTCTCTCTCTCTGATTTATTTCCTTTCTCTTTTTCTTTCTTTCTTTCCTTTCTTTCTTCCATCATTTCTTCGTACCTTTCACTCTTTCTCTGTCTCTCTCTCTCTCTGTCCCCCCCCCTCTCTCTCTCTCTCTCTCTCTCTCTCTCTCTCTCTCTCGTAACTTTCCAAGGCCTCATTCTCTCCTACGATGCTATAAAAGTTTCTGCCTCGTTCTATTGAATTCATAATGTCCAAGTAACATTCATTTCCATCCCATTACACTCGTTTTTGTGCAGCCCACGGGAGGAGAATGGAAATGTATACGTGAAATGGTGGTAGTAGTAGTGGTGGTGGTGGTGGTGGTGGTGGTGGTGGTGGAGAGGGTTTGTTGCTGCTGTTTCACTATTAATTATTATTATCATTATTATTATTATTATTATTATTATTATTATTATTATTATTATTATTATTATTATTATTATTACTACTACTACTGCTTCTCCTCTTCTTCTGTAGCTTTCTTCTTCTTCTTCTTCTTCTTCTTCTTCTTCTTCTTCTTCAGCCTCCTCCTCCTCCTCCTCCTCCTCCTCCTCCTTTTCCTCCTTTTCCTCTTCCTCCTCTTCTTGTTTTTTTTTCTTCCTCCTCTTCCTCCTCCTCCTTTTTCTTGTAATCATTATTAGATCATCACCATCATTACCATCAGCAACATCTCTCTTCCCCCCAATTCTCTCTCTCTCTCTCTCTCTCTCTCTCTCCTCTCTCTCTCTCTCTCTCTCTCTCCCTCTCTCTCTCTCTCTCTCTCTCGTCTCTCTCTCTCTCTCTCTCTCCCCCCCTGGTCACTTCATAGGAATGTCACACGGGGGTCAGACAGAGAGGCTGGCCGTGGGAACCGTGGCGGCCTGATGTGAGGGAGAGGGTTGAGGGAGGAGGGACGGGAGAGAGACGGGCCGGATGGGCAGACAAGGCTGGGGCTGGCGGGGGGGAGACGGGCAGACAAGGCGGGGGCAGCGCGGGCCTATGGTTCACACAGGTTGGATTAGAAACAATGGGTGGGCAGCGAGGGAAGGCGGAAAAAAAAATAGTAAAACACATCCAAGTTGCTTATTTTTCTACTCGTATCTCGTGTATCAAGATAGGAAAGGGATGGGATTTTTTTGTTCTGGGCCGTGGTGTGTTAATTGACAGCTGAAGAGAGAGAGAGAGAGAGAGAGAGAGAGAGAGAGAGAGAGAGAGAGAGAGAGAGAGAGAGAGAGAGAGAGAGAGAGAGAGAGAGAGGAAAGAAGAAAAATACATGCAAAGGAATAAGAAATATATAGTAAAACAGACCTTATTTGCTTTTTTTTTCTAGTCGTACCTCAAGATAGGAAAGGGATGGGATTTTTTTTTATATGTTCTATTGTATTGACTGACAGCCAAAGAAAATAAATATGCAGTAGAAAAGATCGTAATTGCTTTTCTTCTTTTTTATTTTGTAAGTAAATAAATATGCAGTAGAAAAGATCGTAATTGCTTTTCTTCTTGTTTTTTTTTTTTTTTGTAAGTAAGATAAAATACACTTGCTTAATTTTCCATTCCGGTCTTACTTAATACCGAGAATGAAGGAAGAAGGAAGGTATTTCTGTACAGGAGTATGGTGAGGTAAACAATAAAAAGAAAAAAATATATATAAAATAACCCTCATCTTATTTTCGACAAGTATAACACGTCACAGTTGCTGACGTTACACTCGCATCTTATCTACCAAGACAGAAAGAGAAGCGAAGATAAGTCTTATAAAATGCCATAGAGAAATTACAATATTAAAAAAAAAAAAATAAATAAATAAAATAGGTTTCCTTATTTTTCTAAGTAAAATGCACGGCAATTGCTTTTTATATATTTACTTTCACTCGTATCACAGTTATCAGGAAGGAAGGAAGAGGGGAAACACTCTCTTAAGCGGCTATAATGACTTGAGATATGAATGCAATAAAACGCACATTATTTCCTCATTTCGTACAACTATTCCTTGGTTTTCCTTCCTGCATATGACAGTAAAGGAGGAGAGGCACGTGTATGTTATTTAAATGCTCTCTTGAACGCTACTAATACTTTCATCACCAAGGCATAAGTTAGAATTTATTGCAGATGTTATGAAGTATACATCTATTCTTGGATCATAAAGAGGTCTTGTACGTATTCACTGTACTGTTATATAAACCTGTATTATTTTTTTTATCTTTAAACTAAGTCATTACAATATTGTATTAATTCTTTTACAGCTTGATTTTTTTTTTTTTTTAATCATCACGAGTTTTTAAACGTTTATCTATTTTTTACTAAACTCCCTCAAGTATTTCTATGGTCCACCCTAATAAAAAAAAAAAAAACTTAATTAACCTTATATCCTCTAATGTCTCCTCTGCACCCACACAAACAACTTTTACAATACAGTTGAAAAAAAGTTACATGATATTTCCTGTAATTAAGGTGTTACTAACCATTCATATTCATTTACCCACTTACTCTTCTTGCACTAATAATAGGTAGTTTAATAAGCCCTGAATATTGTCTCTAGTATTGAAAAGATCAAGTAAGAAGCCGAAAAGACGCACCTCCGTCTGTACATTTTCAACTTATGCGTCTTTCCGTCGCTCGTGCAGGGAAGGGAAGCCATTATATCTCCAAGGGTCGCGGGGCAGCAAGAGGGGCGAGAGTGAAGGATCATCATGCAGAACAGCTAATCCCGATGCAACTCATAAACCTGAACAAGGGCTCATGCGGGGAGAGGAGGAGGAGGAGGAGGAGGAGGAGGAGATGCAGGATAAGGAATAAGGTGGGATTGGTGGAGCTAAAAATGATAATCAGTTTTTGAAGGATAGCAAAAAAAAAAAAAAAAAAAAAGAACTAGAAAAAAAAAAGACTTACTAATACTGGAATACAGTTCTGAAAATCCCATCAATATATACCTATAGTAATCATAACCGTAGTCATTTTCAGCACACCTAAAAGGATACACCACTTAAGTTACCCACAAAACAAACATAACCTACAGAAACATACATATTTAGACACCCATCCTCCCCACAATATAAAAATGGATAAATAAAAGGCAAAAAGTTATTCATGTTCTTAAGCGTGTACTCAAATGTGTACTAAAAAGTGTACTCCCGCAGTCCTGCCCCATTAGCCAGCGGTTCATGTGGCCAGTGTCCATCCAGGGGCGGCGGGGCGTGACGGGCGGCTGTCCCCAAGTCCCTACTCTCACTCCCTGTCCCTAACTAGTGGCTCTGTCCCCCTGTCTGTTTCTTTGTCTCTGATTCCTCCTTCACTTATTCCTGATTTCTTTATTCTTAGTTCATTTGGTTCTGTCTCTCGTGTGCTTCTTTGTCTATGATTCATACGTCTCTTACTTGTAGTTTACTAATTCCTGACTTTGGTTTTCAGTTTCTCTCTCTGTCTAAGGTTTTTTTTTTCCACGGCTTCTCTTCCTCTCCCTTTCCATGGTTCATCCTCTGTCTACTGTTTCTCTCCCAGTTCACGGTTCCTCTCTATCTCCACTGTTTTTTTTTTTTTTTTTTTTTTTTGTCTTTTCACGGTTCCTATTCTTTCCGTCCATCGCTCTTCTTCCTGTCCACGGTTATTTATCTACCTCTCTCCGGTTCCTCCCTCGTCTTGCCCTTGTTTCCAGTCCTGTTCCTTATTCCGATCCGCAATCCTGATTCTTTTCTTTTTACTGAGTTTCATATTTCTATTCCATTTACAATTTCTCGTGTGCTCTTTTTCCCTCACCCCCTGTCCTCACCTCGCCCTTCACTCTCCTCTCCTTTTCCCTTCCCTCCATCTCTCCTCTCCTCCTCTCTCCTCTCCTCTTCCACATCACAAATTTCCAAGCTTTTAATGGACGTGTACCTGACTTTCCCTCACGTTCCTGTCCCTCGATTCTTCCTCCTCTTCCCTTCCCGGCTCCCTTCTTCGTCACACTGCCAGACACCAGCAAAAGTCTCCTTCCTAAGCTGTGTTATTCTTGAGAAAAAGTCGGATTGCACATTTAATTTCTCTTGCATTATGTGGATGTGTATAATAAGCGGGTTAAGAGACGAGCAGAGAGAGAAGCGTTTTTTTTTTTTTTTTTTTGTGAATGAATGTTTAATAAGTTTAGTAGGTTACAATAAGCGCATTGATCATAAGTAAATGAGATGGACGCGTTGTAAAGGTTAGTGTATCTGTATTCTATCTACTTTGTGCTTTTGGACTTTTGAAAATACTGTACGAGCATGCTTAGTATATTTATAGACATTGTTTTCCCTTGACAGTAAGGTTGTATAGACGTGTATGATAAACTCGATAAAGGACAAAGGAGGGAAGAAGCAAGTATGCATTTTGTACATAACTGTGTAAGCCATCTAGTAAGTAAAGGTCTGGATTTCAGTATTCATGCCGTTATCATTCCTTCTTCATTTCTTCCTTCTTCCATCCTTGTTGTCTCTTTTCTCCCTCATTCTTTTGTGTTCCATCTTTTGTTGTTTATAAGATTACGTCATTAATATTATGAAGTAATATTTGGACGAGTAAACCGGGTTCAGATGTGTATAAAAGCAACCTAAAAAGGCAAACAGGAGCGAAAACAAGAAAATTTATGTATAAGTAAAATCATTTATAGGATATTCACTTAAGTAAAACTTTAGGATTTCATCAGTGAATATAAAATGATGGTGAAAGTAAATGTATTCGTAAACTGCAGCCAATTTTGTGCATAAGATTACAGTGTATTGCTGAAACAGATACTGATAAGCAAGAGAGAGAGAGAGAGAGAGAGAGAGAGAGAGAGAGAGAGAGAGAGAGAGAGAGAGAGAGAGAGAGAGAGAGAGAGAGAGAGAGAGAGAGAGAGATCCCTCCTCCATCACTCTAGAAAAAAAAATGTTTCGCATCCATATCAAAATTATGAAGCAAGAATTATATTATTAACCCTGCCATCAATATTTTTTTTCTTTTTCATTTTTCCTCCTTGCTCTTCTCCGGCCAAGCGGGGAGTTGGGTGGCGGGCATCAGTAATGATGTGTAAGTGTGCGTCGTTGTCTCAGCAGCCGAGGAGGGAGGAGATTAGTTACCTTATTCCAAGGTTAAGCAATACCTTTAAATGAGAAGTGTAGGAGATGAGATTACCGAGCGATTACCCACGTGAGGTGCTGGTGTGTGCTCGCGGCGAGGAGAGAAGAGACAATACAGTGAGAAAACCTATATTTGTGCATGGATGGAGGGTCATTTAAAGGGAATATGTGTTAGAGATATGCAAGGAGGTGGTCTCTTCAATTCAGTGCTGACTTGGCGTGTTCTAGATGAGAGGAGCTTAAATAGACAGGCGCGACTATACTAAGCTGAAAAAAAGTCAGATCAAAGAAGTTATCCTAAACCTTCTTGCATTGGTAGTGGTGGTGGTGGTGGTGGTGGTGATAATAACGATAAGCAGCAGCGATTTAAAGATATGGCAGATGATAATGATAATAACGATAAGCAGCAGTGATTTAAAAAAAAATAGCAGAGGAAACAGAGGTAATGATATTCTTCTTGTAGTAGAAAATATATTCATAGTTATGATAGCTGTGGGGAGTTTTCCTTAAGCAACATGATGATCCAAGCAGTGGACGCACACGTAACAGAAACAAACACGGCGAGCGACACGGCACCACCCCGCGATGAGAGGGAGACAAATGCCTGGAATAGCGCCGCGAACACCGTGTAATGCATCATAGAAATAAAAATACGTTAAGAACCGTATTAATGTCAATCATTATAGTACACGAACACAAAACCTCTTGAAGAAGAAGCAGCGCATTTTGCCAACATAATAAAAGCAAAGCACCGTGGAGTTAACGACCTTAGACAAGACAGGGTGGAAAAAAAAAAAAAAAAAACTCATCACAATGCAGCAAGCCACAGCCAAGCACGGCGGCAACACCCTGCAGCAGCCCCGCCAGCGGAGCATCGAGGGTGAGGCCAGGAAGGCAAAGGGGAAGCGCTGAAGTGTCACGTGTCAGTCTGCACCAAGCCTGGCCCATAAACACACGGCTGAGGTTTCTGTATAGTCAGTAAAGGCGATAAATGGCGACATAAAGATTTTACTAAGGAACTGTGGACTGTAAAGCATAGCGCAAGAAATTGGTGTTGCATAACAGCAGAAAGGAAGAGGTTAACATTCCAGGCATTCTATGCAGCGCAAGATGGCAAGGTAAGCGAGTACACTAATACCACCAGATTAAAGATGATAAGGGGACAGAGACACAAGCCGGGAGACTGACCACTAAATATACTACTTTAATATAACACGTTTACCATTAAATCTGTAGTACGGTAACCCGAGCACACGCCATTTACTTGTAGATTTACTACGCACACCAACACGTACCCTCCCTCAGCGGTGAGAGACGCCCGCTCGCAGCTTGCAGGGTACACGCGGCCAGCCGCCCGGCGCCACCGACCACCGACACTCAGATCGCTAAACACTTCATGATGGAAAAAATAAAATAGCAGCATGAAGGCTAGCACCCCTGTACCGTGGCCGGTGGGTACAGCAGTACAGCACTGGCCGCCTCACTCTGGGTCGGCATTCAGCAGCCGGCGATGACAGCAACACGCCGCTCCTCGCTCCTGTGGGCCCTCGCCCTACCGCAGCCTCGTGATAGCAGCGCCGCGCGGCACGATAATGTGGACACCGCGACCAGCAGACACACCGCGCCGGGATGCTCCGTATAGCCAGGATGATAAAGTCGGCATAGGACACATTGCTGCCGTGCCCAGTGATCCGTGTTGCCCGGCTCCGCTGCTGCGTGTTCACCGGGGTGTGGAAAAACAGCAGTCGGTCCCCGCTGGATATACGGACCCGTGAAGGAGGGGAGCGGGGCGGCAGGGGAGAGGGAGGCAGGAGGGAATGAGGGCCTCAGAGCGTGTTATAATGATGGCGATGGGGCTCAGGCAGGGACGGGCGATATCTCCAGCCAAGGGGACGCGGCCGCGGCCACGGGGAGACATTGGCGGCCATTGTTCCGTGGTCAGACTCAGAGGTCACGCATGTCAATTAACTTGATCTAAAAATGTGGTTTCTAGGGACTGGGGGACTTCTGTCTCATATCGCTTGATAAATGAAATTATAGTAGGGAATATTTTGTGCATCGTCAACAGCAGCATCGAGACGGCATAGTGAAGACGCGTCTCAGCCACACAAAGGCTGCCTCGCCTCGCCTCGCTTCCTTCGTGCGCTGCCAACATGGAATTGCATGCCGCGGTGAAAGCCACTCGCGAAGGACAATTTTTCCGGCAATTTAGACCGTAATCCCAGACCCAGATGGTGACTATTAAGCCAGTCGGACTTTTTTTTCATTTAACAGTCGAGCTAATTTATGAGATTGGTAACCAGTAATTTGCTTCGCTTTAGTGTATCGTAAAGGAATATAAAACATGTTTTCAGTAGTGGTTCAGCTTCCAAAGATACATTTCAGTTTTCAAAAATATATTTCCTATTATCAATATTCATGACAAATATATTTTTTTCATTTAACATTTGAAGTAATTTATGAGACTGATAACCAGTAATTTGCTTCGCTTTAGTGTACCATAAAGGAACATATAACCTGTTTTCGGTAGTGGTTCAGCTTCCACAGGCACACTTCGGTCCTTGAGAATATATTCCTCATCACCAATACTCACTTGAGTCGCGAGCATTCATGCCTGACCGCCGCACTTGTGTGTCAGTCAAGGGAACCGACCAGCAAGTCTCCGCCACGCGATAGAATCTTTCAATCTTGGCCAACATTTTTCTGGTGAACAGCACAGGTTTCTTTTGTACTAATTACAACCACCATTAATTTCCACAGGAGCGTTACACGTCGACAATAATAAAGGTAATGTTTAAACAATTCAGAGTCAGCTGGACTCTTGCCGCTTCTTGTGGTTTTCCATTGCTCGTGGTTAAGTTAACTTTGTATTTAGGAAAGAAAAGATCTGACCAAACGTCACAAAACTGCTTCCTCTTTTTTATCGGTTTGTCCGGCACTTTACAACAAGGGGACGACAGTTAAGGATCAATTCAAACTGTCCTGTGTTGCGTCGGAAGGATGAGTTCATCATTACACTATTTTGCAATACTTTATATCAGATGTTGCGACGAAATCCATTCCCGAGTATGTAGTAGGTATCAGAGAGAGAGAGAGAGAGAGAGAGAGAGAGAGAGAGAGAGAGAGAGAGAGAGAGAGAGAGAGAGAGAGAGAGAGAGAGAGAGAGAGAGAGAGAGAGACATGCACACTTCATTCCTTCATTACGGCTCTGAGATCACCAAGGCTCAGGTCTCCGTGGTGAAGGAGGCGAGGCTGCCGTGTGGCGTCACCCTCGCCGTAACCACAGGCCGCTGGAGGCTGAGAGTGGCGGTGGGAGGGGCGGGAGGGGAAGGTACACAGAGACGGGCTCTTATTGATCTTCTTAAAGTGGAGACCTTGTTCGACCAGCGGGCTGCTCTTAGTACGTGGCAGTGGTGCTGATTACACGAATTACACGAGCCATTGCGACTTCCACTGATGGTAATGCTGTTTTATGTAGAGAAGACTGGACTAGAGCAACAAGAGATCTATAAAGGAAAGGCCCAATAAAGATGTCTGTCCGCAAAGAGTGTAGTCAAAAGGGTTATGAAAAATCAGAGGAAATGGAAGCAAAGGAGTGACAGGTAAGAAATAATACAAATACCTATCGTTTGGTGTACATCGTAAAGTATAACCGCCATTACTGCAGTGAATGGTAACTGTAGCCGAAGCGGAAGGTGAGAATGGTGCGCATCTGAATGTAATGCTCGAGTTAGTGAGTTGGAGAGTGGTGAGTTAAAGTGTTGGATGAGGAGGAGGGTGTGTGAGGGTGGTGGGGATTGGTGGTGAGAATGGTGTTCATTTTAAGGTAGTGAGTGGGTTAGTGAGTTCATGAGTGGTGAGTTGAAGCGGTAGACGATGAGGAAGTGAGTTAAGGCATATAGTCAGGATAAAGATGAGACTTAAGACAACTACCTCACGTAACAAAATTTTGTATAGGAAAAGTGAACGGTAGGGAGTTGTTTTCGTTACAGTAATGACATGTCTTGGATACTGAAACATTTCATCAATAACCCTCCAACTGCTACACCTTCTACACAAACCTGATCCAATGTTCTGGCTCAAGATTAGAGCATAACATGAATGATTAGAGAGCTGCTTTCGTTTTTAGTAATGATAAGCCTGGGATACTGATACATTTCACCAATAACTCTCCAACTGCTGCGCCTTCTCCACAAACCTGATCAAAGGCTCTGGTGCAAGCTTAGAGTTCAATTCTGAATGACACCACTGCCAGCAAAAGCAACGACCGGGTAGTTTAAGTCTTCTTGTGCCTTTAACTTTGGTCTCTAAAACTGCCCAGCATTGGTTCTCCTGTTTCATTTTGGTAGAGACATTTCAAACAGGCTTTTTTTCTTTGTTTTACTAATTTTTCCTTGGTGTGTTTTCCTGACATACGGAAAATAATGAAGTAAAAAGTGTCATACTGTCTTTTAGCAACCGAAAGTCGATTAAGTACAAGTAAAAGTAATAAAACTTATCTACCACGCGCAGTAACCTTGAAGAGACTGGGAAGGAGAAAACTAGTAGCAAAACAAACAGCAAGATCCACGACCGAGAAGTTTTCAAGTCTTCTAGTGGCTTTGCTAGTTTTATTTTGTCTCATTAAAGTCATCGACGCTTCTTTCTACTCTTGTTTCATTTAAGGAGCGGCATTTTAAACGTTAAAGATAAAAAAAGTATCATACGATCTTTAGCGTACAAGTTAATTACGTATTAATCTGTCTGTCTATCCATCTATTTATCTGTCTATCTATCTATCCACTTATCTATCTATCTATCTACCTATCACTTGCCTCTCCATTGCCCAGTTATGATCAAAGTGAGTGTATGAATAAACGACGATGAAAATTGAAATGTATGGTGTAAATTGTAAATATTGTCACGATTATGCCTTTGAGTTCGTGATTTTCCATACTTTTCTCTCTCTCTCTCTCTCTCTCTCTCTCTCTCTCTCTCTCTCTCTCTCTCTCTCTCTCTCTCTCTCTCTCTCTCTCTCTCTCTAAAGCCGTCGGATTTTACTCTCTGGAAAAGAAGAAGGATGAGATGAATAAGACTAGGAGGAAGAGGAGGAGGAGGAGACAAAAATCCTCATAATATTTTTCAAAGAAAGAATTTTTAATACCTTCTCTAGATTTGAAAACTCTAAAGCTTTTTTATTTATAATTCCTCCTCTTCAAAGACAAATATTTCCTAATTGATCAAGCCCTGAAGTTTTTATTGCGTCTGAAGTGGTGGTGTTTGAAATAGGTCACCACTACCATTACCATTATCATCATCATCATCACCATTACCATCATCATCACCATCAATCTTTATTCCTCCCTCATGCTACATCCAGCGTCACTTCTTCCTTTCTCCAGCTCCTTCCAGCCTTCTTTCCTTTTCTTCACGGTTAACTCAGTCTTACTTCTCTTCTCCAATTCCCTCCAATCTTCCTTAATCTTTCTTCAAGCTACACTCAGCCTCACTTCTTCCCTTTCCGGCGTCTCCACCATCACCATTATCACCAGTTGTCTAAGAACACATCTACATATCTTCAGCTTTCAATAAATCAACCTTTCTTCTTCCGCCTCCAATTTTTAACAACAATATTAAAAAAAAGAAACGTGCAATTCTGAACAAACTGCTGTACTGTATTGCAGGCCTCCCTCCCTTGAGAACACCCCTAGCACGCCAAGGACTTCATGTGCACCTTGAACTATCCCCTTTATCTTTCCCGTAATAAGAAACGTTCCGCTCTGTCTGTACGACCATTTTGAAAGGTTACAGAGATGATTAGCCAGGTTTTCAAAAGTATTTCTCCTTTTCGTAATTTAGAAATGCTCTTACTCTGTCACTAAAACCGTAAAACCCTTGAAAATCCGTGAAACTTCAACTAAAACATTTTGAAGGAAGTAGAGGTGCGGAGCGGAAGCGTTTGAGAATATGGTTCTTAAAGTGATCTATCTATACGTGCATCTTTATTATCATCATCATCATTAGCTTTTATAACATAGCCAAACAAAAGGTAAAGAGTCATGGTCCATCCTGTACAAAATCTCATCTACATTGTTCATTGGTGGCATAAGTAAGATAAGAGGTTAAGGTGTGTTTCCGAAATGTTTTCATGTAAGCAGGTTTGCATCACTCTGTAAACCGTGACGAGTGGTGACGGTTGCTTCTGTGTTATAATTATGTGCAATAGTTGACTGCCTCTCTCTCTCTCTCTCTCTCTCTCTCTCTCTCTCTGTGTGTGTGTGTGTGTGTGTGTGTGTGTATCCTTTAACCTACATTTGTGTTCTCCAGCTTGAAGAGAGAGAGAGAGAGAGAGAGAGAGAGAGAGAGAGAGAGAGAGAGAGAGAGGTAAAAAAATTAATAAAAGAATAATATATTAAACATGTTGGATTAAAAATATTATAAAGAATTAAAAAAAGAATTTGATAGACTCGTACATTTTCTGGTTGTGAAATATTTGTCATGAATTCTACACATGCGGACTTTACAGAGAGCACACATACACACACACACACACACACACACACACACACACACACACACACACACAGAGCAAAGGCAACAATTACTATTACTATCACAACTACTTCTGTTACTATAACGATTACTACTACTACTGCTACTACTACTACTATTAACTATATTATTATCAATAAAAAATAATAATAACGATAAAACACGATAAACAACAACAACAACAACAACAACAACAACAACAACAACAACAACAATAATAATAATAACAATAATAAAACTTCAAAGAATTGTTATTATCATTATTATTATTATTAATTATATTATTATTATTATTATTATTATTGTTACTATCACCACGATAACAAGGAAGACAACAATGACATCAGACAACAAGCTAACAGGCAGGGGCGAGGGCAGGCAGGCGGGGCGGGATACTGTGCCTCACTCTGCCTCAGTCACGCTGCCTGCCGCCTCTGCCAGCGGCGGGATCACCTCCAGGAGATGCGACCCCGACGACGACAACGACAAAGACTTTACGATAGCGGGCGAATTCCGAAATGACGACAAAATGGCCGACTTAATGGAGCATTCTTGATGCGGACCGACCTCATAAGCTAATCAAAATGTATAGCCACAATCGAGGCCTCCAGACCCCCATTCCCGCCCTCCAGCACACCGCCGCCAGCCAGTCAGCGTGCTGCCGACACTCCGCCCCGCCAATGGAAGGCCAGCCAAGGCGGGGTCGGGGTAAGGCGCCGCCCACCAGGTCTGGAGTCCAGGTTATTGATTGGCTGTCGTTGGGTTGCCATGACGACGCGAGAACACTGACTGGGATTAACTTGAAACTATTGGATAAGAGGATAGTCCCGGGAGGAAGATAATAATGGGTATTATCAGTGCAGATTAGTGGGCTGTGATGCAGGTAGGGAGACGCACGCCGCCGCCTCCGTCACCGCACTTTTCCCGCCGCGCCTCCCTCATTGAACACTGGAACCCGACGCCACTGGAAAGCTTGGGGGGAGGGAAAAAAGTCCGCCCGGCATTCTTTCCGCAGCTCTCCCACGCCAAGGAGGGAAAAAAATGAGGCGTGATTGATGAGTGGCAGAGGACTGGGACGGTGCGGCTAATGGCAGATCAAGTTGTTTTCGCTAACCAGACCCTTGGATAGTGGCGCGGGTGAGGTGGAAAATGGAAAATAGCGGAAAAAATATATAGCGTGTTACTTAACTTATGCGCTGGACGAAGGGAAATCATTGCATACATACGGACTGGTGATAAAAAAACAAAACAAAAAAAAAAACAATGACAGTGAATGAACAGGACAAGGAAAATGATTGGTAAATAAGAAGTGATGAAAAAAAAAAAAACGAGAAGGGAAGGACATGGAAAGTGTTCGGTTATAAAATGCGTGTGTTATTTTCATTTAATTTAATTCATTAATTTATTTTTTATTTATTTATTTATTTTATTTATTTGTTTATTTGTTTATTTATTTATTTTTTTATTTATTTTTTGGCTGGTGTATATTACCGTGTCTGTGTGTGTGTGTGTGTGTGTGGGTGTGTGGTGATAAACAGAGATTTTACATGTACTTTTTTTTCTTTTCTTTTTTTCATGTTTATTCATATGAGTACGCAGAGGGAATGAAACGTCTATTCATTTTTCCCAGCAAGACAAGACACTAATTCGTCTCACCACCACCAGCAAAACGGCACCGCTGCCCCTTTAGCACAGCACCAGTCACCACTACTATACCAGACATACCATGCATCACCACACACATCACCACTTACATCACACCTTATTTACCATCACCATATCAATTTCTTCACTACCACTTTCACCATACCGTACCACAGCAAATAAAAACACGCATTTAATACCTGCCCATAATTATCCGCCACTGCCCTTACCACTATTGCTATCAGACACCACCACCACCACCACCACCACCGCGGCCCTACCAGTACTGTCACCAAGTCTTATCTGTTATCGCTAGCATCGGCCGCACTAGAGTAGCCCCACCAACGTCACCATGCCGCTGCCACACCGCCCATCACTCGACGCAGCGACCTCCGGACATCACCGTTATCACCAACACCATCACTGTCGTCGCTAAGGTAACCCGTCACGCCCTCCAGCCGGGACGCAGCGCCACACACTGCCTCCGCATTTTAGCTGATGTTTCTGACGTTTAGTTAACTACCGGGTGTTGTGGTGCATATGAACCTCCAGTATGATCATAATAGTTAGCGAGAGTGAAGGGGCTGTAACCGAGGTCCGCTGTGTGCTGCATAGTGGCGCCTCTCAGGAAGCCGGTTGCGGTGACGGCGTGCGGTATTGATGGAAAGCATGTAGCGATAACACGGCACTCACCGGCGAACTCTGACACACACACACACACACACACACACACACACACACACACACTAATGGTTCTCGTGAGTGTCCCGGCGAGGGGAAGGCGACGCAGGGTCATAAATTACGAGTTAAGATCAACGTCGGGCCCCGCAGTCTCCCAGCCCGCCCGTGAGACCTGCTGAGGCGGACGGGAGATGCGTATCAGCTGGTGACGGGATGCTGCTGCTGCTGTCCCATGTCCCACTCTTCCCGCCCGCCTGTCGCGAAGCCAAATGACCGCCGCCAGCCGCTCCCGTACCCCGAGGCATTCATTCTCACGCTCATGTCTATTCCGCCACGCTCATTTACATCTACATATTTCATTCTCCTGCCCGGTACTGTCTCCCTGTCTAAGTGCTTGCTCACGGCTATGACACACAGCTCAGACTCGGATAATCTTAATTACATACATATTTCTCTGCCCCACACCTGTCACTCCATTCATCGCTCCTGATACAGACGTGCGGTGACAAGTGGTGGCGTGCAAAACATAACATTACGTAATTCAAAGAGAAAAACACCTGTAAAACCACAACATTCCGATGAAAATGTATATACATGTTCATGAAATTGCTAAATACTTATTACATTATGAGATCCAGTACTCGTGTTGTTTACTGTTATATAATTCTTTTCTTAATATGACAACACGTGAAGAGGAACCTCGTCAGTCACTGTCGGGGAAGCGTTCAGGCCATCCTGTTCCTGTGTCCGTAATGTTCATCACGTATTGGCGGCAGCAGCACGGGCCATCACTCCTGATCGATGCGTAATGAGCGATACGTAATAATGGAACCATCATCACATTCAGTTCCCTCAGATGTAGCGGTGTTAGCTTCTAAATAACTGGTGCAATACGCTGTAAAGATGATGATGATAATAATAATAATAATAATAATAATAATAATAATAATAATAATAATAACAATAATAATAATAACAGGTGGTGAGGTAAACACGAAATAGGAAACGAAAACTTTATTCCCAATTATAAGGAAGAAACTCAAAAACCGAAAATAATAATAGTAGTGGTATTATTATTATTATCATTAGTAGTAGTAATAATAATAATAATAATAATAATAATAATAATAATAATAATAATAATAATAACATACAGTACAAATTACTACAGCACTGCCTTGAGTCACCACGCACTTGAGAACAGTAGACAAGACGATGGTGGTGGTAGTAGTGGCGGCGGCGGTGATGGTGGTGGTGGTGGTAGTACTGAGACACAGCCCGGTTCACCCCATTACCCCTGTAACTGATACCAGCCTTTGCGACCGTCAGTATGTACATAATGCCTTAATAAACCCCAGTTAGAGGGCGTCCAGCGATCCCGCGCTCAGATAATGCTAAGCGCGGACCCTAAACAAACTTATTGACGTGTGGCATTTGACAAGGATACATTACACGGCCCGGATACGCGGAAAAAACGAATGAAAAACTGAAGATGGACAGATACGACTGGCCTTTTGTTTGGGTGCCCTCGCATAACCTGGACCTTATTCTCTGTTTGTTGGCTTCCACCACATCACACGCAGCGAGGGACTTACTGTGGCGGGGTAGACACTGCATAGGAAATATATTATACTTGTTACTTCCCCCACAGCACACGCAGCAAGGGACTTATTGTGGTGGGGAAGATATTTCACAGGGAAGATTCTGTATAGGCGTGTGCAAGGGACAGTGACGGCGGTGAGTGTGCGAATGAAATGGAGATGTGTATGAAATAGTCTGTACTAAGTCTTACTAGATAAATTTAATAAATCAATCAACGCCGCAGGTAATTGTGAAAAGTATGAACACGATGAAAGACAAATTCACGGCCAAAAAATAAAGGAAAATAAATTAAGATCGCACAACTACAAAAGAAAAAATAAATGACTGCAGATAATAAAGAGTATGAGCATTGAATGAAATAGCGATTCATAATAACTAAAAATACAAGGAACATCGCAGGTGTAATGGAAAGAAACACATACGTATATATTATGGACTAGAAAAAGAGGTTCAAATATATATCACTATAAGAAAAAGACTATAGCAAAGAGATAACGAATTCAACGTCACCTCAACAATCGAGCTGTTATCAAGTGAACTACGCACAACACGATATAAAGCAAAGCACCTGAATTTAAAAGAAGGAAAACCCACAAACACAGAATCGTTAAAAAAAAAAAGAGGAAACAATGTAATAACAATATCAAGAAAACACAAGTAAACAAAGAGCAGGAAAAACTATGCAGTGGATAATAATAATGGAAAGTAAAATAACTTGATTGTCAAGATGAACTAACGAGATAAAAACAAAAATACTGAAGATCTCGCCAAGGAGTAAAAAAGTAGAAAAATAAAGCGAGAAAAACAACCACCATGGAAGCGAACACTAAAATAATAACAACAATAACAACAACAACAACAACAACAACACAACGCTGCATAACGAATGGAAACATGAAACGTGGCAAAAACATGACTCGGACTGAAACAAGAATTAGCAAAAACAACTGAAATACAAAAACAATAACCGCATATCACACCACAAAAAGAAGAAAAAAGTGAAAAAACAGTGTACTACGATTTAAAGGAAAAAAAATCAATAAAAAGCGAAAGAAACGAAGAAACAAGATAGATGGTGAGAATTAGACCACGCAGAAGAGCGGGACGGAACGAAGGAGGGAGACAGCAGTAGGAGAGGCATCAGAAATAAAGAAGGAAGGAAGGCAGGAAGGCGGGGGGAGCTGGATACATCGGCAGCAGCAGGGTGGGCGGCTCCTGAGCACGGCGAGGGAGCGCGGGCGTGACGGTGGAGGCGTTGGTCGGCGAGGATGGCTGGCGTGATGTACCAGGGTTATGCCTCATACCTGCAGGCCTACCAGCGCCACTCCAATCCCTACTGCCCCTCCAATCCCCTCGCCCTCAACCACTATGATAAGGTAATGCACTACGTAACTAATTAAAAATCACTGTTCCTCCATCCCCACTGTGACAAGGTAATGCGTTGGGTCTCACTCACTCATATACTTAAGGCCATTCAGTCCCCTTCCCCTTAACCACTATGACAAGGTAATGACATACGTAACCAACTTACTCACTCAAAACACTGTCCCTCCAATCCCACTGTGGTAAGGTAAAGTGTTGTTACTCACTCTTCACTTACTAATTCATGCATTCAACCACTTCTGTCCCTCCAACACCCTCGCCCTCAACCACTATGACAAGTTAATGTGTTGTGTTACTCACGCATTCAATTCATTCGCTCACTCACTCACTCAAAAATAATCAATTACTTACTAACTCACAATGGTAATGAAAAGATCACTCACTTATCAACTACTTGCTTGACTAACTACTAAAGTACTGAATATTTACTAGCTGGTTATCATAAGGTAACGGAATATCTTTTTTTACAGACAGACAGACAGACAGACAAGACAGACACACATAGAGATAGATAGATAGGGAGATAGATAGATAAAACAGACACACATATAAATAGACATAGACAGATAAATAGACAAATAGAAAGATGGATATAAATATAATTAATGGCCACAAATAAAAAAAATAAAAACAAAATATAGAGCAGAACATCATTATAAACATATCTACATAGGAAAGAGACAGAAAAAAAAATAATAACCCATCAATTACGTAAACAAAATCGCAACTCTTGAAAATTCACAGAAAAAAGAAAGAAGGAAATGAAGCAAATGAAGGAAAACAATTACAAAACACCAAACTTTATAAACACCTCCAAGGCTACATACAAACACCTGACAAACACACACACACACACACACACACACACACGAGCGTTTCATGTGGGCCTTGTTACCGAGGTCTGTATTGCCCGCGGATTCCAATAAGACATACAGAGGGGCTTTGGGCTTTGTAGTGTACGGAGGAGCGGGTAGCCGAGCGTGAGCGATCAGAGGGAGGGGGACAGGAGTCGTGCAAGGGAAGGGTCCTATATAGATATTTTACTATGGTATTCCATAGGTGCTTCTTATCATTGTTATATTTCTGTAATCTTTGTGAATTTTGAGGTTTTATTTTAGTTTTTTTTTTGTCTTGTGGTGGATAAAGCGTTTGTGTTGTTGCGTATATTGTTGTTTGTTGTTGTTATTCTTCTTCTTTTTCTTTTTCTTCTTCTTCTTCTTCTTATTATTATTATTATTATTATTATTATTATCATTATTATTACTATTATTATTTTTAGTTGGTGTGTGTGTGTGTGTGTGTGTGTGTGTGTGTGTGTGTGTGTGTGTGTGTGTGTGTGTGTGTGTGTGTGTGTGTGCAATCCTGAAGGAATTACTACTACTACTACTACTACTACTACTACTACTACTACTACTACTGCTACTACTACTACTACTACTACTACTACTACTACTACTATTGTTTTCCTGCTGTTGCTGTTGCTGCAGCTTACACTAATAATGTTGTCACTATTCCTACAGTAACGCCAGTGAGAGCAGTAATGATAAAACAACACCAACATCAACAACAAAACAGCAGGGAATGAAAAGAACAATACTGCAATAATAATAATAATAATAATAATAATAATAATAATAATAATAATAATAATAATAATAACAGTAAACAACAATAACAACAACAACAACAACAACAATCTTCGCTCTTTGATTCATCCTTTGCTAACCTCACAGCATCCACCACCACCACCACCACTAATACCTATCACCACCACCACCACCACCACCACCACCATTCCGTCATCCTCCCGCGGCCCACACGCTCAGCAAGCATTTCTCACACAACATTCCTTTACTTTCGCCCGTGGCTTTCCCCCTGAGGTCCTTTCACAGTGACTTGCGTGCTGCCCAGCTTACTCTTGCCTAACCGGGGCAGGATTTGTTGTCTCAAGAACAAGGTTTTGCTTCACTCGTCTCCGCATTTTTTTCTTTTTTATGTCATTAGAATTAACTCGTGTATTTTACCTGAGAGAAGTTCTGCAGTCGTTTACTACTTTATTTTATTGGTAATTTTTGAAGTCTACTGATTTTTTTTTTTATTAATAATTATTTTTATTACGTCCGTCCTTATGTATGCATGCTCTCTCTCTCTCTCTCTCTCTCTCTCTCTCTCTCTCTCTCTCTCTCTCTCTCTCTCTCTCTCTCTCTCTCTCTCTCTCTCTCTCTCTCTCAGACACACACACACACACACACACACACACCCATCCACCCACTCATCTACCCACCCATCCACACACACACACACACACACACACACACACACACACACACACACACACACACACACACACACACACACACACACACACACACACACACACACACACACACAGTTTGGGTTTGAGAATTAGCCACACGCTGTCCATCGCACGGCACCAATGAGGCAAACAAAACACGGTCGATAGCCACGCATTCCACGGTGAAATTCGTGGCCACCAATAAAAACACACAAAATATTCCCGCCGCGAGGGCCGCTGTGTTGTGGCGGCGCGCAGGACGCTCGAGGAAGGAATGAGCTGCTGCTGAGAGGATGGGGGGGCGGGGGGCGTGTGTTTGCTTCCTACGAGTACACAAGGTGGTGGTGTCCCTTACTTGCGCTGACTGGGTTAAAATAATCTTCAGGTTCGTCTGCCTAACCAATTCTCAGTAATATACAACTTACAGACTCAATTTTTTGTATGCGTCCCTTGAATTGTCCCGTAGTTTAGAAAGACATTGATTTATTATCGGACTGCTTTACTGGATACTGTTTATTCTCGCTGACTTGAGTAAAATGCTCTCCAGGTTCGTCTACCTAACCTATTCACAGGTGGGTAGTTTTTCTCATAGTAATATACAAATTCTATGGATTAAATTTTTGTACTGTTCCTTTAAGTATCCTTTACACTCGCCGACTGGGTTAAACTGATCTCCGTGCCGGACTGTCTGAACCACTCCCAGCCGGACAACTTTTCTCGTAGTAACATACAACTAATGTACTCAGTTTTCGTACTGTTATCTTAAAATTCAATATCATAAAAAAAAATTATTTCACTATTGCCTGTGTTGAACTGATCTCCATCCGCGCCTGCCTGACTCACTCACAGCTAAACAGTTTTTCTCATAGTAATACACAACATTTATAGACTCAATTTTTGCACTGGCCTCTTAAAATGTCATACTATTGAAAGACATTCATTCACTACTGCACTGGTCCTTTACCTTGCCGACCGTGTTGAAGTTATTTCATTTACAGCTAGACAATTTTTTCTCACACTAATATATAGATTTTACAGATCCAATTTTTGTACTGATCTCCAGGTTCGACTGTCTGATGCAACTCACAGCTGGCAATTTCTCTTATAGCAACATTAAACTTTTAGTCTCAATTTATGCACGGGTCTCTTACGGTTCCATACCACAGGAAGATATTAATTTTTATCATTGGGCTCGTCTCTGAAATGTCGTTATACTCTTACCGACTGGGTTAAACTGATCTCCATCCCTGGCTGCCTACCTCATTCACAGCTTGGACAATATTTCTTTCACTAACATACAACATTTCTAGGCTCAATTTTTAAACTGGTCTCAGATATTCTTTACTCTCGCCGACCGTGTTAAACTCATCTCCAGGTCCGGTTGTCTAATTCATTCACAGATGGGCAATATTTTTCTTAGTAACATACAGATTTCTAGACTTGTTTTTTGTCCTGGTCTTTTAAAATCACACCATAGCAGGACATTAATTTACTACTGGACTGCTGTCTTTAGGATCCTTTACTCTCGCCGACTGGATTAAAATGACGTCCATCCCCGCCTACCTGCCTGACCCGTTCACAACCAAACAGTTTTTCTCATAGGAACATATTAGATTGAATTTTTGCACTAGTTTCTTAAATAATCCCATAACTTCGCAAGATGTTATTAATTGACTATTTTAATTGCGTGTCCATGATTCTTTTTTTTTTATTTTTTTTACGATACTCTGTTAATCCTTCCACCGGTAGTCAATCTTTCCATTATCATGTACAACTTCTGAAGACATATTTTGTACTGCAGTCTCTTTAAAAACGTACTTCTATAGCTTTGCAAAGATTAAATTAACATCCTACTGTTTTCTTATCTTTATGTCCATTGAAATTGTTTACTACAATGATATCTGTGCTAACGAAAGACGCCCCTAAGAATGAGAGGGTTAAGAAGAAACAAAGACCATAGCATAATGTATTCTTTTACGTAATTCTCAGCTAGTTCTCTTTATGGCGTGCCACCTTCTGTAAGTTTTTTCTCTTTTTTTTCTTTTCCTGTTCCTTTTCCTGTTGCTCTTTGCCCAAAAAATTGTAATAACAACATCCCTCAAAGAAGAATCAGTAGCTATACATAAGTTCCTCAACAAAAATACTATACCAACTATATTACTCGTCTTAAGAAATTTAGAAGAATGGTGCTACTTTTATTTCTACTGGCTTGGGTATCATGAACACTCCTACGGACCCATTAGAGACCTTAAAATCTTCCTGTAAACTTCCTTGAATTAAAAAAAAAAAATTTTGTTTTCTTTGCTTTTCTATCTTCAGCTTCATTCTCAGTGTTTCAGTCGAGGTAGGGGAGCGGCACCTGTGACCGATAGAGAGACGTAATGATCTTAGAAATAAAGATTAACAATGACATCCAACAAAAATCCTCTCTCTCTCTCTCTCTCTCTCTCTCTCTCTCTCTCTCTCTCTCTCTCTCTCTCTCTCTCTCTCTCTCTCTCTCTCTCTCTCTCTTGATCATTCCAATACATCTTCCTATACCTCTTTCTACACCTCTTCAAAACGTGTTCTTTTTACAAACCCGAACACTGCCAGCATACTCTTAGTTAACACCGAACACCGCCCGCGTTTCTCATAAGCCAGTAGTTCAAATACTTTCCCCCTTCGTCTCCAGCTTATTAGAAAAGTTTCCCCGCTGGCGCTTCGTCGTTGGCATTTCATATTATTATTCTCAATCTTTCTTTTCTTAACGGGGAGTACTCGTATGTGGTGCTCCGGTTCATCGCATTTTCTTGGCAGTGGCTTCTTGTTATAGCTGGTAGTAGAGGTGTCATAACGCAGGTCAGCATTATAATCTTGCCTCGGTTATCAAAGTGGTAGTCGGACTATACAAAGGTTAATACAACTTAATTCCTTCTTTGTTTTACTCTATTATTTTACTCTTCCTTTGTTTTTCTCTATTGCATACATAGATATGACAAGTAACAGGAAAAAATATAAGAAGGTAATATTGGAATAGAAGGAGGACAATGAAAAGGAGGAAAAGGAAGAGAAGGAGGAAAAGAAGGAGACAAAGAGAGATGAGATAAAAAGGAGAAAGCCGATGAACAGAAGGAGAAAAACGAGGAAGATAAATTGCAATTGGAAGAGAAAATAATGATAATGATAATGATAATAATAATAATAATAATAATAATAATAATAATAATAAGAAGAAGAAGAAGAAGAAGAAGAAGGAGGAGAAGAAGAAGAAGAAGAAGGGAGAGCAAGAAGAAAAAATAGAGAAAACACTAAATATTAAAAAGAAGACAGCGAAGAGTAGGAGGAGGAAGAAACTGAGAATGAGGAGGAAAATAATAAGAAGAAAATATCAGAACTAAGATAACAAAGACGAGAGTGAGAACAAAGGGGAAGAGAATGAAAGACATCAAGAAGACAAATATTTCAATCATTTTCTCTACGACACCCGATGATAGAGACCCAATACAGGTGGAGGGAGATTAATTAGCCCGATCAGCCTCATAGAATTGCTCGTGTGTGTCTGGCAGAAGGCTTAGCTCTTTATTAAACCTCCTTAGTCTGGCTGATTACTTTCCCGTCCCATGTGGTGAGGTGGCCACGTGTTAAGGCGGTCTTTGTGGATCTTTCTTTGCATAGTGATAGATTTAATGATTCTCTCTCTCTCTCTCTCTCTCTCTCTCTCTCTCTCTCTCTCTCTCTCTCTCTCTCTCTCTCTCTCTCTCTCTCTCTCTCTCTCTCTCTCTCTCTCTCTCCAAGCAGTTTATCTAGAAATATGTACATGCAGCAAAAGGCTTAATTTCTAGATGTCTTAGTGCTTCTCTCCTCAAACAGTTCAAGGAGATACAGAAATGAGAAGAAAATTTTGGAGTTTCCCAGTAAAAAGGAATATTTAAGTGAAGGTCTCTACAACACGTCACATACCAATATTCTGATCACTTTTCTCACCTGTCCACTTGTTATTCAGGGAACGACGCAAAATCTCTCATGCACGTTACGAATCCTCCTTGTGGGAATAATCAGTACCGTCACTCATTATTACTATTCACAATGCAGTGTTTACAAAATATTCCAGCATGTACAGAGAAATTTTCTACTGACACTTTTCTTTCCTTTAGTATTGTTCCCTTTATCATCCTTCATCCCGTTACGCCTTTCTTCTCATTCTTCCGCTCATTTTCCTTCGCCCAGCCTGTTTATCTCTCTTAACCTTTCACTTCCATCTTTTTTCGTTCTCATTTTTTACATTCTTTACTACTTTCATTCATTATTGTTTCTAGTAATATCCTTCACCCCTTTACTGTTTCCTTCTCTTCTTCCTCCTCCTTCTTCCAACATATCTACATTTCTTAACCTTTCCCCTCTGTCTTCGTTTGTTCTCAGTTTTGTACACTCCATCAGTCCTTAATTTTACCATCACCTCCACTTAACCAACTCGAGCAAGTTATCATAAGAACATCCACCAGCAACCATCAACATTAATCTCACACTTCCACTACCAATGCATCCCTTCTATTCTCGCCTCCTGTTCGCGTCCTTTTTCGCTGAGCCAAGTACCATCGCATGCACATTCCCCTCTAACACACCTTATGTTTGGCTCACCCACCGCTAACAAAGCATTAATCTTATCCTTTCTACTACCAATGCATCCCTTCTATTCCCGCCTCCTGTTCTCGGCCCTTCTTGCTAATCCAAGTACCACCACACACACACACACACACACACACACACACACACACACACTCCCTTCAGCGCACCTTACGTTTGGCGCCGCCTCTCTTCACCCCTCTGTGATCGGGCCACACACCTCACTGGGGTCCTCAGGTGTTAAGTTACGTCGTGTTGGCCCTCTCTTCCGAAATTGCCTTCGTGTGTTCCAACTTATCCGAACGAGCATCTTATCTCTTTAATTAACCGGAGCTAACACACCTGTCCGCCTAATTAGACTCTCAGGTACGAGGAGGGGAGGTGTGAGAAGGCAAGGTGGTGGCGGGGGTGGTGGGTGGGTGGGCGGTGAGTAGCGTAGGATCTAAGGTCTTAGGGACTGAGGGTAGGAAGGCATTACACAAGGGCGCTCTCTCTCTCTCTCTCTCTCTCTCTCTCTCTCTCTCTCTCTCTCTCTCTCTCTCTCTCTCTCTCTCTCTCTCTCTCTCTCTATTCTTTTGTGTGTCTCTCTCCATCTCTCGCCCTCCCATTCCTTCTTCTCTCCTTTGCCTCCCTCCTCCTCATTCTCCCGTCCCTCCCTCCCCACCCTGTCGGTTCGCCACCAGGGTTCATATGGTGTCAAAGGTGATTCAGGTTCATGGTGGTCTGATACGAGACTCAATCTGTGGTTCACTATTTCAACGAGGAAACGATCGGGGGCATTAAGAAGACGATGTAAGGTGTTGACGTTATGGCCAGAGCATTTTTTCTTATCAGAGAAGTTGGAATTTATGGTGCGACTTGCTTCGATTAGGCAGCTTGAAACACAGGGACTTACTTCTGGCTGGGAGGTGCGTCTGGTTTTATCTAAGGCTGTTGTTCAAAGGAGGAACTCTCTCGTATGTTTGTTTGTGCGGTCACTGCCTCATGGTGAGAGGTCAGTGTTGTGACTTGCTTCGTTTAGGCAGCTTGAAATACAAAGGGAAGATGCGCTGGTTTAATCTAAGATTGCTGTTCAAAGGGAAGGACTCGCTCGTCTGTTTGTTCTGTGTCAGGCCGCATTGATACTGTGGTTATGGTTCCCGCGCGTCTCTAAATATACGAAGGAAGAAATTTTTAGGTTCCTGGAGAGAGAAGCAATTTATAAGATACTATTTCCCACGTTGAGTTAATAGTGGCTAGTTTCGGACTGTACTGGAGTGTGATGAGTAAAATACAGATAAAAATATATATTTTTAAATGTTCGTGCACTGAAATACGATAATTTTTGTTTGACTTTGGTTCGTAATAAATAAATAAGATGTCTACTTTTTAGAGTTTTGCACACTGAAATACAACGTTAAGAATATTTCTTTTACTTTACACAAGAAGAAAAAAAAAAACAGGAGTGAGAAAAAAGTTCTTATTATTATTATTATTTTTTTTTGTACTCACAAGTTTATAATAAAAATCAATTGCCTACTTTTCTTTTAATTTCGTTCACTGAAATACGACGATGAATATATTTCCTTTACTTTAGCTCATGTACAACATCTTTCCCTAACATTCACGAAGCGTCTCTCCACACAAAGAAAAGAAGCAAGAAGAGTAAAATAAGAAAAGTCACATTATTTTTTTACTCAAGTCCATAACAGATAAAACATCTTTTTTTCTTTAACTTTCTTTCACTGAAACACTTAAGCTCATGTGCAATACTTTTTTCCCCCAACGTCCACTAAACCCCCTCTCGTTCTCTCTCTCTCTCTCTCTCTCTCTCTCTCTCTCTCTCTCTCTCTCTCTCTCTCTCTCTCTCTCTCTCTCTCTCTCTCTACGTAAAGCAAAGAAGCAAAAATGTAAAAAGTAACCTTGTCATTATTATCGCCGCAGCTCCACCACTTGTCACTGCCTCCTGTCATAATATATTCAGCATCCTCCCCATCCATCATTTCCTCCCCCCCCCCTCCACCCCGCTACTGTCCTGCTTCTTTCACTTGTCCTTCCTTTGATGCCCTTATTGGTTGGCGTCACCATGACAGCC
>NC_087165.1:10018511-10026011 GCF_035594125.1 Scylla paramamosain | reverse complement strand
GGACTGGCATCTTCAGGGGGCTTTTTATTTTTTTTCCCTATCTTTTTGTTGCCTTTGGCCAGAAACCTCTCTTACATAAAATATATGCATACTTATAAATTACAGGTCCTTGCGAGTCTAGGAGTATACGAGAAATCTACACTGAGATAGAAAAACAACTTAAAATATATAGACGTTACAACAAGGGTGACGTTGGCGAAATCCTCAGGATCAGTATTCAGGATAGGACAAGAAATAATGGCTTTAAGTTTGATAAAGTTAGATTTTTCTTTAAGTATAGGAAGGAATTGGTTTTCAGACGGATTGGAAAATAAATGGAACAGACACAGAAATCAAGTTGCAATAAAGTCGAGTCATAAGAGAGCTTTAAAAAGATTAGACGGATTAATGGATGACGATTGTAGGTAGAAACAGGCAGGCATGTTTCATACATGGACTGCCACATGTAGACTGCCACATGTAGGCCTGACGGGTTCTTGCAGCTTCTTCCCTTATTTCCTTATCTTCATAAAAATAAAAGGGCAAACACACCTAATTACAACTTCTCGTATGATTCCTGCGGCTGAGAAGACGACGAGATTTGTGGCAGTGAGATAAAGTTCCTAAAATAGTGCACACCTGAAGGGTTCTTGCTGCTTTCCTTGTTTCCTTATATTCTTACAAAAATAAAAAAAAAAAGGCAAAACAAATCTAACTAATTATAACTTTCCGTATGACTCCCGCGGCTGAGATGATGAGATCCGAGGCTCCGTAATCTGTCTCCTGGTGGGGCGAAATTCCTGGCGAGGTTGAAGACTCCCAGTTACTCGATGTTCTCTAAAAGCTGCACGGGTTTCTGCATCATGTTCTTCAAATACAGTGTGATGTGCCTTCCTCAGATATTGTTTGGGGAAATGAGAGAGAAGGAGAGAGAGAAAGGGAGAGAGAAATATGTATACACCCCTCTCTCTCTCTCTCTCTCTCTCTCTCTCTCTCTCTCTCTCTCTCTCTCTCTCTCTCTCTCTCTCTCTCTCTCTCTCTCTCTCTCTCTCTCTCTCTCTCTTTCTCTCTCTCTGTCTCTGTCTCTCTCTCACACACATACACACACACACACACACAGGTAGCCTCCCACAGTGCGGGTCTTCATAACATGGGATTACCTGGCCCACCCGATGCCTTCATTAATACACGTGGAGTCAGTTTGCTACCGATGTGCCCCCACCAACCCTCCATCCCTCCCTTCCTCCCTCCTTGATCTTCTCTTGTTGTATTATTATTATTAGTAGTAGTAGTAGTAGTAGTAGTGTTGTTGTTGTTGTTAATTGACAAAGTTTAAGGCCAAAGAACTATACTAGCTGACTTATAATGGAAACTTCTGTCATTAACTTTTTTTTAGGGGCGAGGAAATTTAATGGATTTTCCCCAGCCTCCTTGACGCGTGGAAAATAAGTATATAAGTGAAGGAATACAAGTAGGAGATAAATCATATATATAAAACGTAATGTATCTTCCGAAGACTTCCAACAAAACTCTTACCTTTTTCTAGCAGTTTTTGTTATAAAGGCTTAATAAGTAAACTGGCTGACTTTTTGGAAACTCCTATGACTTAACTTTTTGGACGGACAAAGATGTATTGGATTTTTTTTTCCAGCTCCCTCTTTGACATGTAGAAAAAAATAATAAACAAATACAAACAAGAAATAGATTAATTAACAAAACGTTATTTATCTTCCTATAACTTCTAACAGAACTACTATCTTTTCTTCATTTCTTCTGCTTGGTGTTCTTTCCTTCCTCGTCGGTGAGGTCTTATATCCAGTGAGTTCCTTCATTAAATCTGCCGAGGACTGCAATGCCGATCTTTATGACCAAGTGTGCGAATAGCGGCGAGCCAGCGTCTGATGACTCGACTCTGCTGCCCCATGATAAACCCTCACTTGTATTTATTTTTCCACGAATTGTGTTTGTTTGCATCTCTCTCTCTCTCTCTCTCTCTCTCTCTCTCTCTCTCTCTCTCTCTCTCTCTCTCTCAGGTCAGACGTCGAAGAAAATAGCATAATTCATCTTTTTCTTTCCATTAAGCTAGTAAAAGAAAGAAAAACGATCAGGAAAACTGGAAGAAAAAGACAAATGCACAACGCCGTGTTTCACCAGTGGCCAGCTTCCCTTCCCTTCCCTTCCCTGCGGTGCTGATGATTTACGACTGAAATCTTGATGTATATATCACCTAGCGGACAGATTGATGTGGTTATACTGGTTTCCCCCTTTTTTTTTTCTTTTTTTCTTTTCCGGTTTCTCCTCGCGACATATGGCTTTGTTTGTTTGTGTTATCAGGCTTTATTTCTCTCTCATTCTTTGTTCTTGTTTTCTTTGCTCTTTTATTATTTTTTTTTTCTCTCCGATTTCTCCTTCGGTTTGTTTGAGTGATATGTTTTTATTTCTGTTATTCTTTGTTACTGTTGATCTTGTTCCTATTTTCTTCTTTTGATTTTGTTTCTTCTGCTTCTCGCGGCATATGGCTCGGTTCGTTTGGGTTATTTTCCTTTCTTGTTCTTTGTTCTAGTTCTTGCTTTTTATTAGTTTAGTCTGCTTCCTAAGTCTCCGATGTTCTCTTTTTCGTCCCCTCGTGGCATGTCAAGCATCGTTCTTTCCTCTGGACGCTATGAGGTTTTCGATCCGAGAACTTTGCAACATGTCAGGTTTTCAATACACGTGTTTGACTTACATAATACACTGATTATGAATACCTCTCTCCTAGTGAAGCTGGGATGCGAGTTTTCACATCAGCGTTTTGCTTAAACTATGAGCATTCATAAGACGAAGGGAAGTTGCAAGAAGCCATCAGGCCTACACGTGGCAGTCCTTGCATGAAACGTACCTACCTGTTTTCCACCTTACGAAAACCTCATTTATCTCTTCGCTATTCTCCGTTTAGTTTTCTTTATATCATCGTGTCTTCCACTCACTTTTTTTTCCTGACCAAAAACCTTTTACTTTCCTCTCTAAGAATCCGTTACAGATACAATATGACGGGGAAAAATACACAAGGAAAAGATCTTTACTATACATCTGCAAAAAAATTCACAAGAGAAACAGACGGAAGGAGAAATCTCGGCTTATATATGTAGCGCTATTAGCATCAGAGTAATATCATAACTGAACAAGAGCAAAAAAAAAAAAAAAAAAAAAAAAAAAAAACAGGCTTCTCTCTCTGCCCACTTCTCCCTTCGGTACCAGCCCCTCTGTTCCTCTCCCTCCAATGAAAACGGCTTCATTCCCAAAGAACTGCTAGTCTCTATATTACCTTACACACACCGTTCAGCAAATGACTTTTCCAGTACCTTTCCTTCCCCGCTCTCCCCTCTCTCCTTCCTTCCTTCCTTCCGTCTCGTTGCCTCGCGCCCGCCAACCACCACAACAATCTCATCGCGTAATCCCCTCGCTCTAAATAGGATTGCTCAAGGGCCGCGGATTTGAGCTGGGGAGGCAGTTTATAATCCTATGTTGATTACTCCCACCTCACCTGAGATTATGGCCAGCACGTGTCGCGTAATGAGGTGTGAGGAAGGGAAGGACGCAGGGGAGAGGACAGGAAGAGAGGGAATGGGAGGGATGGGAATGAGAAGGAAGCAGGGGAAAAGGGGAGGAAGGAAAGGGAATGGGAATGGAAGAGGGGAGGGAGAAAAAGGAAAAAAAAAAATGACTGGAAATGAAGAGTGATATGAATGAGAGACAAAAGAGAGAAGGAGAAAATAGGAGAGGGTATGGAGGGGTAAATAAAGGAGGAAGAGTAGAGAATGGAAGAGTAAATGAAGAGGAGAGAGGGAAAAAGGAAAAAAAGTGACTAGAAATGAAGAATGATATAATTAAAAGACAGAAGAGGGAATAAGAAAAATGAAGAGTGTGGGAAAAGATGTAAATAATACGTGAATATGAGGAAAGGAGGAGGAAAGAAGAGAACAACAACAACAACAACAACAACAACAACAACAACAACAACAACAACAACAACAACAATAGTAGAAGAAAATGCAAAAGAAGGAAAAGGAAGCAGAATAATTCAAATCCACGTTTGCAAATTATATTAAGTTTGTCTGTCTGTATGTTTGTCTCAGCCAGATCTGTCTTTCCCTCCCTGTTCTTGCCTGTCCTTTTGTCTATTCTTCATGTATATATATATTTTTTTCTATTTGTCTGTCTGCTCTTCTGTATGCAGCTATGTGTGTATGTATGAATGCATGTGTGTGCGTATGTGTGTGTGTGTGTGTGTTTGTGTGTGTGTGTGTATTTAAGCATGTATGTATGCATATATGTGTTTATCTTTTATATATGACTATCTAAGCATCTCTCTCTCTCTCTCTCTCTCTCTCTCTCTCTCTCTCTCTCTCTCTCTCTCTCTCTCTCTCTCTCTCTCTCTCTCTCTCTCACCACCACCTATAAAATGACCAATATTAAGCTTCATTACTTTTTTTTGCGGGTGCTACCTTCCCTCCCTCCTTCCCTACCTCCTTCCTTTTTCCCCCCTCCCCATACCCCAAGGAGGGACCACCAGGGAAGGACGCGTCGTGGCGGTCCAACATTACCATAAAATAAGACATCGTTTTAGGAGGCTGAGACACGACCACCACCACCATAAACGACTCCACCACACTCCCTTCCCTTACATCTGTGCTCCTCTATACTCGTACAGCCCATACACTACACTACTGCTCCTCTCTCTACATTGACTTTTTTTTTTTTTTTTGTGTCTTTATCGGATTTTTATTTTAACTCTCTCTCTCTCTCTCTCTCTCTCTCTCTCTCTCTCTCTCTCTCTCTCTCTCTCTCTCTCTCTCTCTCTCTCTCTCTCTCTCTCTCTCTCTTATAGTTTGTCTTCCTAATATCTTCTTGTAATTGAATTTTCTTTCCTTTGTCTCCATATTTTTTTTTCCTATTGTCTCTTCCTTCTCTTCCTCCTCGTCCTGCTCCTGCCTCCTCGTGTATGTCCCCCTCCTCCTCCCTCCTCCTCCTCCTCCTCCTCCTCCTCCTCCTCCTTCTCTTTAATCGCCCGTTGCCAGTTCCTTCCCATTGACTTTTCCCCAACATCCTCCGGCCGTCAGCTTCCCTCCGCCCGCCCTTCCCTCAAGCCGCTCTTATCACCACCGCTGCCTCGTCTCCCCTCCACTCTCGCTGTGCTTTCTTGCTGTTGTCTGTTGGCTGGCTGAGAGGGAGGGAGGTGGTCAGGTCTTGCTCTCATGGTAGCTTAAGATTCTTTCTATCATTGTGTTGTTTCATATGTAAAGGATACGAATAAGGGGTATATGAGGCAACAAGAATAACAATAACAACGATGATGACAACAATGACAACAATAGCACCACCAAGACCAGCATCAACAAAAATAAATTAAAATTAAAATTGTTTAATCATAGAAAAATGTACAGTAGTGCCTTCATTAAAATAGGCTTATATAAAACAGACTTAAAATTAAATAGTAAAAGATAAAAATCTAAATAAAATGCAGTCACTTAGAATTATAAGCGAGAAAAATCAACAACTTCAGAATAACAACAACAACGTCAATACCAATAACCAACCACCTAATTGCTACTCCTTCAAAACGTTTGCTACATTAACAAGGAAATTTATAATTCGCTTTCACGTGCGAACACAAGACGAGTCAGTGTGTTTAACGTTTTCTATCTTTACTTATCCTGAATGTTACTCTTTTCCACACCAAATAATATGTACTCTCTCTCTCTCTCTCTCTCTCTCTCTCTCTCTCTCTCTCTCTCTCTCTCTCTCTCTCTCTCTCTCTCTCTCTCTCTCTCTTGACACTCTTCATCTTTGCTGTCCAATATTTAAGACTTTAGATCAGTTTCTTTAGCTTATCGTAAACAACCTGGTAAGGACCAACGTATGTGCTGCTGCTGTCACTGTTCTTTGTTCTTTCTTTGTGTTCTATTGTGTTATTTTCACACTGCCACCTGTTCGCTTAAAAATATATTGCAAGGATACCTGGGTTCTCTCTCTCTCTCTCTCTCTCTCTCTCTCTCTCTCTCTCTCTCTCTCTCTCTCTCTCTCTCTCTCTCTCTCTCACTGTTCACGGGCGAGATTTATTTTTCCATAAACCCTCAGAAGCGCGGCCGTAAATGCTCAGTTTCCAAATTATAAGGTAGTAAACCCGCCCTTATTCCCCCCGCGCCCCCGCCCGGCCAGCCGCGGGAGGCCCGTGTTTATGCTGTACCGACTGTCACTTGTTCCGTTTGTTGGTGCGTTTATAGGCGAGTCCTGGACTCTATAGTGGGCGGAGGAGGGAAGGCGTATAGGGTACATTATGATAAGAATAGAGAGAGAGAGAGAGAGAGAGAGAGAGAGAGAGAGAGAGGAGAGAGAGAGAGAGAGAGAGAGAGAGAGAGAGAGAGAGAGAGAGAGGAGAGAGAGAGAGAGAGAGAGAGAGAGAGAGATTCAGGTGATACGATTTTATAGCGGCATAAATACAATAAAACTAAAAGCATTCTTTTTACTGGTATGTAAATTCGCTATTTAATATCTTCTAGTTACTGTTCTCGGTTAATTTACTGTGCTTCTATTTTCCCCTCTTCTCATGTTTGCCAGATTTCATCATGTTTCATCAATCATGCATTCCTGTACGATATATTTTCCAGTAGCTTTGTTTTATTCTTTTAATTAGCAAAGTATTTTCAGGCAGTTGGGATTCACCGTAGCAATATTTCATCTACTCATCTTTGTCCCACAAATTTTCATGAACTTGGACCTCTTCCTTTTTGATTAACGTAACATTTTAAACACTCAAAACTAGCTTCAACAATTGTGATTCCTATCTGTTTATTATTTACTTTATTTATTTTCTTTATTTCTTAACTTCTTGTCAACCAACAAAACATTTTAGGCAGCAAAGACTCATACAGCAATATTCCGTAACTACTTATCACATTTTTTACACCATTAAGTGTATTTCTAACTGGGGTTTCATGGCACCTCTAAATCTCGTAAACTGTCTCTTCTTTTAGTGCTGTTTAACTTTCCTTTATGGGAGAGACAATTAGCGGGCCTTTTTTCCCTGAATTTCTGTTTGCTTTTGGATCTTCAGCCTTTTACTGCTGTGGGGATCTTTTGTCAAAATTCAGACTATAGCAATGAATCATTTGTATTGATATAAAGAAAGATGAAGAATATGACGTTAATTTCATCATTGCTAAGCTACATACTTACGTATTTTAAGTGACTGTGGTACAAAAAACTATTAATTTTAAAGTTCTTTATGATCATGGGAAAGATTAACTAGCAGTGAAAGGGTTAAGAATAAAAAAAAACATACTTTTAGGTTTCAACGTGATAAAGTATACATTAGTTTCTCTTGGGGTGTGTGAGGAAGCTGTTGTGGAGCCGCTGAGATAGAGAAAAGCTGAAGGGCGGGAGAGGCAATGTACACACTGACTTTAAGATCTCAATGTGATAAACTGTACATGAGCTTCTCTTTGGATGTGGGAGGAAACGTAATGGATCTGGTCACTGAGG
>NC_087165.1:9971011-10013511 GCF_035594125.1 Scylla paramamosain | reverse complement strand
TCTCTCTCTCTCTCTCTCTCTCTCTCTCTCTCTCTCTTGCATCCGACACAGTCTATTAAGGAGCGTGCGTGAAAAAAACCTGCAAAACTTATGATTCTTGGCGGGAAAATGGACCAAGTTTAATATGAAGAGACACCTCAAACACACGTAATGATAGTGAAGGTGCAAGCAAGAAATATATATTCAAAAATAGATCCACAGGGAGGTAAAAACTTAACTCAAAGCTACACGGTTGTCGGAGAGTACGAAGGAGAAAGTGACCGCAGACACTTGTAAATGGTTGTAAAGATTGTAATTCACCTTGTTTTATGCTCGCCAGACACGGAAGATGAACATGTGTACAAGTTCTCCCTTACACACACAGACACACAGATTTTTTTTTCATTTAAACATTACACACTTAATAGAACATAATAACAATGAAATTACAAGCAAGGAGCTGTGTTCGTAAGCTTAAAAAACATATCTGTACTGACTGTAGCATATATTTTCAAAGTTAGTCCCTTCATTATGGTCGTCACTCAGCCAATCTCACGTGGCTTCTCCTTTTTATTTTTTCTTCATCTTCTTTTATTGGTCTACTCGCCTATTCCTGCAGTACTTATTAGTGTAAGTCTTAAAATATATGTCGTACTTATGGAACTAATATCTGATAGCTCTTCTTATTTTCTTATTTCTTATATCCATCCACCACTGCACAACTCACGGTATGCCTTTGTAAATGCACAGAAATACATTCAAATCAACATTCTTTCCCTTTAGATCTCATAATATCAGCACCTCCACGCCCTCCTTAGGATCTGTAACTACGCTCATCATATACAAACAAGTAGTTCTTCGCCTGATTCCTTTCACGAATTATTCTCTTCCCGTCCTCTACCTTCCTCGGGACTGAACGCATCGTAAAGGAAGAAAATAACGCCACAACATTGCGATTGCGGTCTTATTTGCCACTCACTCTTCCTAACCGCTTCCTTCCGACCAACAGGGTTCCACAGCCCACCAGCCCCTGCCACCGTGATAATGGAACGATCTTGAATGGCAATAGTGAAAATCTGCAGCTTATATCTCATATTTACTTCCCTTGTTATGTTTATCTTTTCTACGTAAACTAGGCGGAGAGCAGAGGGCAGAGTTTTTTGGTCGTGATAATCAAGCCATCCATCTGCAGCAGTAAAATATAATAAAAAAATTCATCAGTTTAGGTCTCATATCTAATTCCCTTTTTGAGTTGCTGGTCTGTATACAAACATAAGCAGAAAGTTTTTCACCACGATAAATTGTATCCCACTCCCGAGCAGTAAAAATCATAATGTATCATCAATTTAGACCTCGCATCTGCTTCCTTTGTTAACTTACTCGTCTCTACACAAACATGAGCATACAGTTTTTGGTCAAGATGAAGTGCCTTCCACCCGCAACAGAAATATCATAAGAACTCATCACTTCAAATCTTATAGCTGCTCCCTAGTTAAGTTTCCTTTTTCTGAATGAATTAAGCACAGATTTTGGCCACTATGAAGTTCCTTCCATTCTCTGAGAGTAAAAATCACAAGAAATCAGTAGTTCATATCTCGCATCTACTTTTCTTGTTAAGTTCCTCGTCTCTGCACAATCATAAGCTTTTCCATTCTCCGACAGTAAAAGATTTTCACTTCAGACACATCAATATCAGCGTATTTCCCTATCAACTCACTCGTCTTCACTCAAACTCCACTTGGTAACTTTTTAATCTTGATTCTTGCTTTTATCTTTCTTTAGACTAATGGTTACTTCAGACATCAATAGCAACAACATATTTCCCCGTTAACTCGTCTTTACAGAAACTATGCAACTTTTATTCCTGCTGCCTGCTCTAATCTTTTTTAGGACTAATGGTCACCTCACACATCAATATGGACGCATTTCCCTATAAAATCACTCGTCCCTGCACAAACTATACTACACAACTTTTATTCTTTCTTGCTTTTATTTTCCTTTAGACTAATGGTTCCTCTAGCCATAAACCTGCCTTCCTCCAATCATTAAGAGCCACTGTATCGAGCAGCAGAGTGGCGGCGCACCTCACTCGTCGTACCTGGCGTGTACCCACCTCAGTCCCGCAGCGCCCCGCCACGGAGGCTTCGGGTGTTGCTCTCATATCCTGGTGCTGTGCCGGGACGCTCCCTCCCGGACACGACTTGTGGGCAGAAAGAGGCTCGATACGTGGCGGGTGATGACTGATTGTACGAAGGGTCTAGTAATGGCAGTAATAAATGTTGCTACAGGGAAAATAATGGTGTTGGTGGTGGTGATGGTAGTAGTAATGGTAATGATGGTAGTAGCAGTAGTAGTAGTAGTAGTAGTAGTAGTAGTAGTAAAATAATAATAAATAATAATAATAGTAATAATAATAATAATAATAATAATAATAGCACCACCACCACCAACAGTAAACAACAACAACAACGACAACAACGACAACAAAAACAACGCCAATAAAAAAAAAAAGAGCAAGAATTATTTTCGGTGCTGTTGTTGCTGCTGCTGTTGTTATCGTTGTTCTAGTGGTGGTGGTGGCGGCGGTGGTGGTGGTAGTGGTGGTGGTGGTTGGTGCTGCTGCTGCATGAATCAAACGTAATACAAGTTTTTCTAAAGGACAACGGCCCCGAATCCATTACAGTGCACCTTCATCATGTCTCCGCAAGGTGCATCCCGCGACCTGAGACAAATACTTGGCGAGCTGGAAGAATACTCGTATAGTGAACTTTCTCCCGATGATCACTGAACACTAGACAATCCTTTCCCGAAAATCTGTCCGAGTAACCTAGATTTTATTTCGCTGTCTGATTAATAATGTCGGAAATATCTCTCTGTCTGTCTATCTATCTGTCTGTTTCTCCCTCTTTCTCTGTAATATACTGCTCTCTCAAATCGTCTACACGCATCTGTTCAGTTTCTTTTAGTTAAGCGTTAGGTATATTTCTGAAATTTTGCATTGCGGCCTCTAGTACTTGATCCAGGAAGGAGTTGAAGGAAGGACGAACTAGAGGAAAGGTGGGGGAATGTTGGGATGAAAACAAAATATACTGTACATATATCTTCCTTTAAATTTGCTTTTAAGTTACGTGTATTTTCAAAACTAGGCACGGTGTTGGTCCAAGAGCAATGGCTGCCGTGTTAAATTGCAAAGGTTTTTCAAAGTAAGACGAAAAGAGAACAAATGAATTTTTCCACTTGCCCTTACCTGCTTCCCTCCTTCTCCGCCTCACTCTCGACTAGCCCTGCAATTTCAAATATCCATCTAACGCCAAAAATAAGTCGATATGTACATTTTTCCACTCTTATTACCTATTCTCACACCTGCATTAGCGCCAACTCGCGGGACATCCTATATTTCGCATCAGAGGACTGACACATGGAAACATCAATGCAGCATTCACAACAGCTCTTGTTTTTGCCGCGAACCACGACACGCGTCTCCACAACAAGGAATTCTTCTCCTCAAAAGGAACAAAAATGTCAATCCAGTGATCGCGTCCAATACAAGAACAATTCCTTCCAGTCCTTCCTGCGACTGGACAGAAGACGAAGACGTGGAGGCAGGATGCAGATGAGCAGCTGCCTTGGAGGTGGAATCAATCCCTTGGCGACTAACTACTGACTGATTTAACTAGTGACTAACTCAAGTGGCGGCCTTGTAAGTGGCTGTGCTCCTGACCATCTCCCTGCCAATCATACTGACTCACTGGCCGACTACTTACCCTTGTACCTGCCTGGCCTGGGACTCCTATCCATACTGACTAGCTTAAAGATCGACTAATCTGCCTTCCTGACTGTCCGCCAGCATGCCTTCCTGACTGATTGACTGATTGTCCCAGTATCTCATTGCCTGCCCGAGCGAGTGACTGACCGGCTGGCGGGAGGGAGGGGTGGCAGGCGGCTGGGTGAGTGGAGGGGCAGCAGGGACACGGGCACCCGGAGACTTCAAACGCCGCGGCGCCTTTGTCTCTGCGATGATTGTGCGGCGGCGCTGGGGACTGTCAGATCGGCGCCGCCCCCCACGCCCGCCTCGCTAACTGGGGCCGTCGGGAATATATAATTAAGAGCCAAATCTGCCCGCCGAGCCAAAGGGATGATGGGACCGTGTAGCGGGGAGGCAGGGTCGGGGGAGCGAGACAGGTTGCATCGTCGCCATAGCTTCGACATGCCTGCCAACCCTCCCGGCCACCACCACTGCCTTCCTCCTCCTCCTCCTCCTCCTCCTCCACCTTCTTCTACTACTCCTCCTCCTCCTACTCCTCCTCATCATCATCATCTCGATCTACTGGCTGTCCTCCTTCCTCCCCATAAGCACACTGTTCGCTCTTCGCTTCTCGTGAGACACAAAATCTGTTCTTTTGGCTCGTTATCTTCTTCATAATCTAAGTTCGCAAGTGTTCTCGTCAGCAAAGTGATCTCGCGTGCCTCTGTCCTTCCTTCCTTCACTCTTTTAGCTGTTTTTCTTTTTCATCTTTATCTTCTCAAGTGTTCTCGTCAGTAAACTGATCTTATGTGCCTCTATCCTTCCTTCTCATTCCTTTACTCATTCCTAACCTCAGTTCTGGGGATGTATTCTACCCAGCTACTAGTAAATTGCAATTAATGCCAACAGATTGTGTAAAAATAATATTAGCTGACTCTCTCTCTCTCTCTCTCTCTCTCTCTCTCTCTCTCTCTCTCTCTCTCTCTCTCTCTCTCTCTCTCTCTCTCTCTGCTATTCTGTTCTTCCATATGTGGTTAACTAATAGTAATACGTAGATCAGCAGATACCCGTGTCTTCTGGTATATGTTGTTTTTTTATAATTCTCTCTCTCTCTCTCTCTCTCTCTCTCTCTCTCTCTCTCTCTCTCTCTCTCTCTCTCTCTCTCTCTCTCTCTCTCTCTCTCTCTCTTACCCACGCACACGCACAATAAAGGAAGTAACACACACACACACACACACACACACACACACACACACACACACACACACACACACACACACACACACACACACACACCTGCAGATATTTCCCATCAGAGTCACTTCCGTTTTTAAGAATAATTTTCGGCAATAAGTTTATGGCCCTAGTGAGGAAATAATTTGGGAGCATACGTGCATTTTTACAGCTGGCTAAATTGCTTCTCGTATACAACAGGATGGCGCACCTCGTCTACAAACTGCTGTACTAAGCCCTACTTGAGAAACATTAGTGTAAATTTATAAGAAGAGCGAGAACACTTTTACCTGTGACGAACAAAATAGGTGTACTAAAAAGGTACAAACTGTTGCATTTACAATTACCGGTGAAATATTAGTGTAAAATTGTAACAGCGTGAATCCAGGTGGTGGCCACTTCAACCTTTACCTGTGATGAGCAAACCAGATTTACTAGCAAGGTGTTTCTTTACCTCACCTAATCTTCTAACACCTGGACTAAACATTACTGGATAAATGTTAGAGTTGTTATAGGAACAGCGTAAAGCCAGGTGGTAATTGCTTGTACCTTTACTTGTGATGAACAAAGCAGGTGTACTAGCAAAGGTGTGCTTCTTTGCACTACCACTCTGTCTAATTTGAGGTGACTTTTGTGCTCGTCACGCTGAGTTATGCGGAAGAGATCAGTTATCTAGGTAAGGTAAAACGTTATTCTTGCCGCGCTGGCTTAGTTTCCGTGCTTGGATGAGTGTCTACAGCAGGGCAGTGGGTCGAGGTGTGAGCGTTACATGCATGGCTCTGTATTTTTAAACACACATGGTTGTCGTCGAATTTGATTTTAAAGGCCAAAGAGATTATCAGTCGCGTTCTCATGGATGTTTATCTGTTGAATCTGTTGACAGTGTAAATTTTTGTTAAACTATCACTTGAAAACTCCAGTAGCATCCATTGCAAACAATTAAAAATAGCCGAGAGTAGCCAGTGAAACGTTTAAGAATATACACAAATAAGTATTCATATATTCCTGGCGTCTCCTTGGAACAGAGACTAGCGTACATGGTTGAGAATCCGCTACCTCCTGCTCGAATCCGGGTTGATGCAGTCGGCGCACGGCTCATCTAGCTGTTCATCTTTCCTTCGGTTTGGTTTATAAATAGGTATCTGGGGAAACTTAGGGGAGGTAAAATGTGGAAACCCGGATGTCACACTGGCCTTGTGTAGCGGAGTGAGAGATACTTATTATTCAACATAGACTCAAGGGCTAATGAGGCGGACGTAAGCGACGAGGCCACACGCAGCTATACCGTATGCCGCTATCATTATATGTTGTAGTAAATGGCTCTATTACGCAACTTGGTGAGAAGTTTACAAATCGATTGGGTAAATGACAGACTGATTGGTTCGGCGTCCCAGCAATACTATCACACGGTCCGGTTCGAAGCCTCGGCATCACATGTTGTTTCTGGTTCATACGAGTAATTAAGAAACAAACACACAGGAGTAGTTCAGGTGTCTGGTTTTATTCAGTAAGGGGAAGGAAAGGATATTAGAAAAAGATCAGTATAAAAAATGTAGACAAAATAAAAATTAACATTGTAAGAGGAAGAAGAAAGAGAAGGACGAAAAAAAAGAGGAAGAGGAGTAGTAGAGGAGAAGGAAGAAGAAAACATCACATCACGTACTTAATAATATCATCACGCAACACATTTCATTGCATCATCAACGAGTAAATTTGCCAAGCCACACCATTGCATCTAATCATATACAGTTCACTCTGGCGGACAGACGGCATGGTTAGCATGTAAGCGGCATTAAAGAAACTCCGTAGAAGTGCACACTAGAAAATTATAAAGAGGATGATGTCAGAATTGGAACGTGTGTGAAATGGCAACAATTCAGCTTAACTCGCTAACAATATGCACAGCTCTGATATTTTCTGCATGTGTGTGTGTATATGATGGTGAAGGTGTGGCCGGACTGACGAGAGAGAGAGAGAGAGAGAGAGAGAGAGAGAGAGAGAGAGAGAGAGAGAGAGAGAGAGAGAGAGAAAGGGAGTGGTAGAGAGGATGCGAAGGCTACAACAGTATTCATATGACCGGAATCCACCACGCCAGCCTCCCTCTCAGACAGGTAAGGCCCTCTATGGAGTTTACAGGCTGTTTGACGCGACTCCAGCACGCCGATGGGGTCTATAGCCTGGCGGGAGAGAGTGTGTGGCCTTAATGTGTATATGATGCATTTTTACGTCGGTTTGTTTTGTTCAGTTCAAGTTTAGTCTATAAGTGTCATTGTTGTTACTCTTGCTGATCTTGGTGTTGTCATTTAGTACTGCTACTACTACTACTACTACTACTACTGCTACATTGTTGATGGAGTTATTTTTTATCCACGCAATTTATTATTATTATTATTATTATTATTATTATTATTATTATTATTATTATTATTATTATTATTACTATTCATTCTCTTCCTTTCTTATTTATCTCTCTTCTTCCTCCTCCACTATAATAATATTAATAATTATTATTATTATTATTATTATTACTATTCATTCTCGTCCTTTCTTATTTTTCCCTCTTCTTCCTCCTCCACTTATTATTATTATTCCTGATATTATATCATTATTATTATTATCATTATTATTATTATTATTATTGTTATTATTATTATTATTATTATCATTATTATCATTATTGTAGTAGTAGTAGTAGTGTGTGTGAGTAGTAGTAGTAGTAGTAGTAGTAGTAGTAGTAGTAGTAGCAACAGTAGCAGGAGCGATGGTTTATCCTCTGGTGGCCGCGACAAGGCGCTGGGAAATACTGGTATAATTGCAGGATATTTACCAAGTGTGGATGACAATGTGTGGCAGAAGAAAATCTCTCTCTCTCTCTCTCTCTCTCTCTCTCTCTCTCTCTCTCTCTCTCTCTCTCTCTCTCTCTCTCTCTCTCTCTCTACTTGTCGGCGGCATGACGGATGGTCACCTAAAAATAAATAAACAAAAAAAACAACGCCACATAATCACTGTCTTGCATCAAGGACACAATATTAACTTTTCACCCAATCGTAAAATCAGAATACACAGAAAGGCTTTAAAAATGGAATAAAAAAAAAAAAATTCAGTCAAATACTTCAAAAATTTGCCATATAAATAGTGAACAGCTGATTCTTGTGGGGTGTGTACCGGGAGTGCGTGGCGGGTGTGTTGGCAGGCCTGGGCGGGGCGGCCAATCAGTATGCAGGGCAGGGCGATGGAACAACCTTCGGGAATGTTGGCAATGCTGTGTGTGTGTGTGTGTGTGTGTGTGTGTGTGTGTGTGTGTGTGTGTGTGTGTGTGTACTTTTTTGTTAGAGTGCGATTATTCAACGATGTAGTCTAGTTTTTTTTTTTTTTTGCCTGTTTTTTCAAAGTTTTCCTTGTTTTCTGTGCTATTTTACGTAACGATAATTCACGCTATCAAAATCTAATTGCCCCTATTAAAACTCGTAACTTTTTTCCTTACTAACGTCTCAATTTTCTTCATACATTATTACGTAATAAATTTCCACAAGCACCAAAAAAAAAAAAAAAGAAATAATAAATAAAATAAAATAAATAAATAAATAAATAAATAAATAAATAAAGATCACTCGCGCATTAAAACTGACAACTTTTCGCTTTAGAATTCAAATAATTCATTGGCTATATCAACATAAGTATACATCTGAATCCTACACATAAGTTAATTCTATATACATAGCCATCCCTGCTAAATCGAATCTTTTTGACAGATTCCTTTAATAAGATTCTGTTCATTTTTCTTATTATCAAGTCTCAATTTTCTCAGTACGTAAAGCCCGCATCACATTAAACTTGGCTGTGGGGATGCAGTAAAGTCTGTCCCTCACCCAGCCATCCACTCACAAGCCAGCCAGTCAGTCTTAGTAGAACGCGGCATTTTTCTGTACTATCGTCTCAATTCTCTGCATGTAAAGCCCCATCACATTAAGCTGGGTTGTGATGATGCAGTAAAGTGTATCCCTCACCCAGCTATCCACTCACCTGCCAGTCAGCCAATCGGTCTTAACAAACCTCGGAATCGTCTCTTTTTTTTTCTCCGTATGTAACGTTCCCATCACATTAAGCTTTTTGGGATGGTGCAGTAAAGTCTGTCCCTCACCAAGCCAGCCAGCCAGTCAGTCTCAGCGGCATCTGGAAGTGGGTCTCGTTAAAGTACTGAATCACGCCTGATGAGCGGCCGCGTCTGGTCTGGTTCAGCGCGCAACATTGTCACTTTTTGTTCAGTGTCCACAAGTATGACGGAAATTTCCTGTAAGACGAAGATTTACGGGCTTATAGGATATAATTTGCCGGCATAAAAGCCACTCGCAGCATGTGTGTGTGTGTGTGTGTGTGTGTGTGTGTGTGTGTGTGTGTGTGTGTGTGTGTGTGTGTGTGTGTGTGTGTAATATGTTGAATGCAGGATTAGAAGTGAGACACACACACACACACACACACACACACACACACACACACACATTTATAAACAGCCAGATAAACCGGATAAGTAATAACATGCAACATTTGAGCTCTCTACATTAAAACTTGAAGAGACAGAGAGAGAAAAAAGACTCATTCAATTGGTAATTTTTTGACGGTGAAGCACCTCCATTGTGAACGAAGGAAGGTGACCTCGCTTCGCCACTTGATTAAAAAAGTTCATCCACTCCCTCACCACCACTGGAGGCTTCAATATCTCCCCAATGAAGAATACGAAACAGCATCTATTTAATTGCTCCATTTCTATATTTACCTCTGCTCTCAGAATGTCCTCACTTTCATTTAAAACTTTAGTATCTTTCCAATGATCATACGAGACACAATCTACTTAATTGCTCCATTTCTATATCTCTTTCTTCGCTTACCAATCTCTATACTGATGCTGATATGAGTGTTGCGTTATAGCCTTTGGAACGGCATCACCATTACAAAGGCGCGAATAATGTGTGTGTGTGTGTGTGCGTGTGTGTGTGTGGGAGGGGGGGATGCCTTGTCTGGGCCGCTCCGTGTAGGATTGCAGGCCTGGTATATATGTAAGTATATTTTTTTTCATCCCTCACTCTCGGTGCCCACAGACCCTTGCCCGATGTCCCAGAGGAACCTCCCCGCCTCCTTCTGGAACAGCCACTACCACGCCGGGGTGTCTGGCTACGGCGGCGCGGGGGGCTCCGTGGCACTGGCAGGGCATGAAGGCCTGTACCCAGACTACTCCAGCCTACACGGCCTACACCAGGGTGATCCGTGGGCCTACAACTTCACGGCGGCGGGGCAGTACCCCCACCACCGCTCCATGGCGGACTTCACTTACATGCCCTCCTCCTCTAGGTAAGGAAGGCCTTTCTTATTTTATTTACCTATTTATTTATTTAAGTTTTTTTTTCGATTTTTGCCTTTCTTCATCTCTTCCTCTTCCTCTTCTTCCTTCTCCTCCTCTTCAACTTCCTTTTTTCCCTTCCTTCTCCTCCTTTTCCTTTTTCTTTCTTCTCTTTCTTCTTCTTTTCCGCCTCCGCCTCCTCCTCCTCCTCCTCATCTTTTCTTCTTCTTGCTCTCCTCTTTCTCTATGCAGGAGTCTTCATTCATAGTGTTGCTTAAAAGTTGTAGCGGCTGTAGTTATATTTCTCGTTCAGTAAATTCATGTCGGGTATCATCTTCTAATTGACATTCATATGATTCCCTTGTTCTTTTCCTCGTTTCCGTCGTCTCGGTCTGTATGAGTCTGCCAAACGGACGACGATTTTCAGAAAGTCGACGAGAAATATCTACGGAAGAGTTTCACTTATTTATTTCTTCATGTAAGAAGGGAACTGGCAAAGAGTCAACAAAACATATATACAAAAAAAAAAAAAGACCATTGAGGTGGCAATCCCTAAAAGTAAAAAGTGCCAAAAGAATTATCTCAAGCAGAAGTGTCTTGAGACCTTCCAAAGTGACAGCGCCGTAATAACCTATAATAACCCGCCCCCCACCACAGGTACCCCCACAACTACTCCTCCCTGTTGATGGGTCGCGCGCCGCGGCTGCCCCAATGCGTGGTGGGGAAGGCTGACCCCTGGACCTCCGCGCCGCGCCTCCACGACGAGATGACCTTTGACCCCGCCGCCGCCTACACCCACCACTTCTCCTCCATGTCAGGTCAGTTGTGGGAACCTCCGCCGTTAAGATTATTTGGTATCTCTTATTTATTTATTTATTCATTTATTTATTTGTTTATTTATTTATTTACTGATTGATGTCATTTACTCTGCTTGATTACTTTTCTTACGGTTTGTCTTAAACGTCATTCCTGCGCAATTGAGAGAGAGAGAGAGAGAGAGAGAGAGAGAGAGAGAGAGAGAGAGAGAGAGAGAGAGAGAGAGAGAGAGAGAGAGAGAGCCACAAAGGAGAGGGGAGGAGAGAGAGGGGAGAGCAGGACAACATGATTAAATGGTTGTTGGCGTCGTTATTGCATTTAATTGTCTGGATCAGGGAGAGGCGTTCGAGTCCCTGCCCTCCCAAATCCCTCACTTCTCTCTTCTCTCCCTCACTCTCCCTTCCGTAAGCACTCACCCTGAAACAACACTATGGTAAATTACATAAAACACAAACGCAACAAAACCTACGTTGATAAGTTCGTAAGAGATTCAAATTAAGACAAAGTTTGTGTTTATAAGAGGAAAGGTGGTGTTAGGAAAGATTAGGGTTACTAAGTGTAGGTGTAGAAGGACGTGGGTGATCAGGGGAAGCCGAAGCCAGAGTGTTGGGCGAGGGTCGGGACGCGGGGACAATATCGGGTACTCAGAGGTGACATCAATAATGGTCTCGCTCCCCTGACACAACCATGGCTTCCACTCCATTTCGTCCCCTTCCCAAAATACATTAACTCTTATATCCCCCTCCATTCTCTCTCTCTCTCTCTCTCTCTCTCTCTCTCTCTCTCTCTCTCTCTCTCTCTCTCTCTCTCTCTCTCTCTCTCTCTCTCTCTCTCTCTCTCTCTCTCTCTCTCTCTACAGTTTATACCTTCTCGTATTGATTAGCATACGAATGTTTATGTAATGCTCTCGGAATATTTTGACACTAGACATTTCTCGTCCCCAAAATGTTCCCAGACGTGAGATAAGGAAGCTCAGAGCACAAAACATTTGGCCACACTTCACCGGAGGACAGGCGAGGAGTGTTGCAGCAGTGTGGCTTATCCTACACCACTGTACACTCACAACCTTGACTGAAGTGCACCCAGTGGTACTCGCGTCACATATGTTATTGCAATAATATCTTTCGTTCGTTTAATTCTCGTAGATGTGTCACCGTTCTCTGTCTAGCTTGCTATCGAGGGAACACAGGTGGTACGGTCATAAGGACATAAAGTAAGGGAAGCTGTAAGAGCCGTCAATAAATATATAAAGCTTTCGTTAGCTTGAGATCTTTGTAGATGCATCACCGTTGTTTGTATAGCCTGCCATCAAGGGAACACAGGTAGCACAGGCGACTGGTACGTGCAATCTTAAAAACACAAGAACATAAGGGAAGTTACAAGAAGCCGTCAGTAAATATATATAGCCTTTGTTAGCTTGAAAAATCTTTGTAGATGCGTTACAAATTTTGTGTAGCCCGCTATTGAGAGAACACTTTTGGTATAGGCGATTTGTCATAGAAACAGAACATAGGAACATAATGGAAGCTACAAGAAGCCGTCGATTAATATACAAAGCTTTCATTCCCTTAAAAATCCTCATGACTGATTTTGTCTAGCCTGCCATCAATAGAACATAGGTGGTACAGGCACTTGGTACATTCAGTCATAGGAACATATGATAAGAAAATAAGGAAAACTACAAGAAACAGTAGGGCCTACACGTGGCAGTTCCTGTAAAGATGCGGACAAAAATTGAGTAGCTTATCCCAGTTACTTTTGCTCTTCCACTTGATCCTTCACACACTCACGCGCTCTGACCTCCCGCCTAGAATCTGAAAGCTATTCTTGGACTGCCTCACCTTATGACTGTACGCTTGAATGCTATTAAGTCCCCTTCGTAATCTCCTAGGCATGAATTTACGCAGAAGCGGTACATGGGAGTCCTCGGGGAGACACTCGGTGTGACTGACTACCTAAGCACCTTTTGTCATCTACGTGTCACTTCCTAACAAATTACGGACCTTTTAAGGGAAACAATAATTATACATCTTAAGAGTACGTTTTTCTTATATATGTTTAACAGGATATAGCAAACAATATACATGACACTACACTATGTACGTCGCAGTTAAAAGCGATGAGAGATTTCGAGTACTGGTTAACTCTTGCATTGCGGAGGTGAACAGAATAGGTATGAGAGAAAGTAGAAAGCCTTACCGCGATACAGTAAGCTATATATAGGACACGACACTGTACATTAGGGCTCTTAACAGCTTCTGCATAACAGATCGAGGAACATTTTACGTTTTGCTCAGTGGTGAATTGTAATGACTTCAAATCCATATAACGTCCTGCGGAATGAGAGAGGAAATGAAGGCGTTAATATTTCAAAGTGATTTAGGTGGCATGAGAGAGAGAGAGAGAGAGAGAGAGAGAGAGAGAGAGAGAGAGAGAGAGAGAGAGAGAGAGAGAGAGAGAAATGGAAAATTAAAACTATATCCTAAGTAATAAATAAACTTCAGCACAAACTTATAAAAAAGAAACCGAACGTACATATCACTTAGATTCTCTCTCTCTCTCTCTCTCTCTCTCTCTCTCTCTCTCTCTCTCTCTCTCTCTCTCTCTCTCTCTCTCTCTCTCTCTCTCTCTCTCCTACATTCTCTCCCTACCCGTCTTTCTCTCCTTACATTCTTCCTTCCTCCTTCTCCCTGTCCCCATTTCTCCTCCTCGTCTCTCTCTCTCTCTCTCTCTCTCTCTCTCTCTCTCTCTCTCTCTCTCTCTCTCTCTCTCTCTCTCTCTCTCTCTCTCTCTCTCTCCCCCTCCCCCCATCTCTCTCTCTCTCTCTCTCTCTCTCTCTCTCTCTCTCTCTCTCTCTCTCTCTCTCTCTCTCTCTCTCTCTCTCTCTCCTCTCTCCCTCCCTCCCTCCCTCCATCAGTGCATATAATCTCATTTTGAGAGAGAGGGACCCGGAGATTAACAGTGTGGAATGCAATAAACATATTTGAGAGAGAGAGAGAGAGAGAGAGAGAGAGAGAGAGAGAGAGAGAGAGAGAGAGAGAGAGAGAGAGAGAGAGAGATCACGTATCGGAACATCAAAGGCCTTAGCCCTCTCTCTCTCTCTCTCTCTCTCTCTCTCTCTCTCTCTCTCTCTCTCTCTCTCTCTCTCTCTCTCTCTCTCTCTCTCTCTCTCTCTCTCTCTCTCTCTCTCTCTCTCTCTCTCTCTCTCTCTCTCTCTCTCTCTCTCTCTCTCTCTCTCTCTCTCTCTGTGTGTGTGTGTGTGTGTGTGTGTGTGTGTGTGTGTGTGTGTGTGTTTATCTCCCGATCATCACTAACTCTTATCCAGTAATCGCTTAGTGACGTAGCCAAGACTCGCTCTCTGATTGGCGGTTCCCACGGTGACATCTCGTGACGAACACACACCAACAACAACAACAACAACAACAACAACAACACAGACAGGAACCAGTTCTCTCATTGACAAGTGGAAAGTTGACGTTTGTGATGCGTTAATCTCTGCCTACCATGAAAGGGAGTTTAAAGGGCGACCCGTGGCTGGCTGTTAATGGTGCTGCGCGGTACATCTGTCGCAGGGCTTATGGGAAACAGGAAGGTCATTCAGTAAAAGGAAGATTAATGAGAAAAACTGAGCTACGCAGTTGACGAAATAAAAAAAAAAAAAAAACACATTGGGAGGTAATTGAGTAAAGGAAGAGAAAAGAAGGTTCACTTACAAAAAAGAAAATTCAGTGATACTTAATCGAGAAAATAGAATAAATTACTAATTAAAAAAAAAAAGTTCAATGAGGGAATTACACTGACAGACAAATTACCAAAGAAAACGAAATTCACCAAGAAAAGGGAAACTTAACAAAAGGAGGGAAGTCAGTAAGAAACACAAAACTCACTCATGGAAATCTAATTCTATCACTCATAAGTTCATGGGAACGAAAAACACAACAGCATCGGAGTTTGAAATATTATTGATAACACTCTTACTGCTCATGACAATAAAGCAATTGTTCCTTTAACTGAAGAATCTTAAGTGATTTTACTGAACAAGAATAAAATCAGATACACTACAAGATTCGGTCTCCGTTTTTATATTGTTAATCTTTAGTGTCTGTAGCGATTTCTTCTTCAATTCTTCTTCAAGGATCAGGTGTTCAGCCTCTCATGTGAAGCCTCAGATGGTCGTCCCCCCGTAGCAGTGCAGGCAGATTTTTAGTGACGTACATGCAGAGCTCCAGATGCAAACTCCTTCGAAAATACAGTTGATAGGAAGCATGTGGGTATTCTTCAGGCAGGACTCGAACTTGTGTCCCCGCACTGAGTATTAAACCGCTCCCCTCCATTCACTCACTACTTCCTGCTGTAACTGGCGTCGCAAAATTATACTCAAATCACTTGCCTATTGTACCAAGCTCGAAGACCCATAGCAGTCAAAAGGTTCGAAGTAAAAGCGGCGTTTAATCAAGCCTTAAATGTTAATGTATTACTACTTTCACATATCTTTCCCTTCGTGAGACCGAGGCTCGTATTCTCGACCACTTTGACCTTTCGTTAGGACCATTTTCAAAGGCCACAGAGATGACTAGTCAGGATTTCATACGTGTTGTTCCTCTTGGTGAAGCAGAACCTATGCTAAACAATCACTGTAATTATGAAAACAGCCTTGGAAACCATAATACCTTCCACTAGAGTCTGCTCAAAATTGTCGAGGTTAACTACCCAAATGTTAAGAACCTAAGACTTTTGATCAGAGTCCGTGTGTGTGTGTGTGTGTGTGTGTGTGTGTGTGTGTGTGTGTGAGAGAGAGAGAGAGAGAGAGAGAGAGAGAGAGAGAGAGAGAGAGAGGGGCAAATTCCTTCTATGTAGAATTGACCACTTCTGAATATGTGTGCGCTCTCTCTCTCTCTCTCTCTCTCTCTCTCTCTCTCTCTCTCTCTCTCTCTCTCTCTCTCTCTCTCTCTCTCTCTCTCTCTCAAGGTGCAGACATTTCCCCAGCGTCCTTGCGTCACTAATCACCACTTCGCCCTCAGCATCGTGTTTTCCTGCTCGTCTTCCTCCTGCAAAGCTTCCACTATTATTTACTTCACGTTTTATCCACTTCCCTTCAACAACATTGGGAAAAAATGCATACCGCGTCTTATCATTACATATTACAGTATTATTTTCTCAGTACTGAATAAATATATCGTGATAGTTAAGTCTGTCTCACCATCTCGTTTTTTTTTCTTAGTTTTTGTTCCTCGTTTTTATTTCGCCAAGTCTGTGTTTCATGAAGCCAAAATAAATCATGATCGGCCGCCATGCCGGCAGCGACATTAAGATGTAATAAAACAGAAGGCAATTTGTCTGTCGGCTCGAGGTAATTTATTTTCAGCGAGTGAAAGAAGGAAGATAAACTTGTTCGGCCTGACAAGTTGTTTGCCAGGAAAGGTAAGAAAAAACAACAAAAAAGGAGAGGCCGAAAGAGAGAGGGAGGAAAGGAAGGAGGGAAGATGAGTGGGGGTTGGGGGGGAGAGAGGTAGGGTAGAAGCGAAATTTGATGAAGGGAAAGGAGGGAGAGAAAATGGCAAGATGGAGAGAAAAATGGGAATGGAGCAGTTATGGATAGGGAGAAGAGCAATAAGGGATGGCGAGGGAATAATTTCCAGCTAATGGTGAGGCGGCGGGAGTGATGGCGAGGGGGAGGAGGGAAGGGAGGAAGGGTACAGAGCGAGAAGAGGAGTGTGACGGGCGAGGGAAGGAGACGAGAACAATACTAATGGAGAGAAGAGGAAGGAAGGAATATGAAAAAAAAGCCTTTAGAGAGAAAATAAACTCACAAAGAGAAATCTGATGTATTTTCTTTGTTCATATCTCCATAATGCGTTACGGTATATCATAAGGATTCCTGTCATAAACCTATATTGACACAAACCACTTATTCTAACAGAGACTGAGATAAAAATGAATAAGTTAAGAGCAAAGTCCCATATATAGTAGATCCTCATGGTGTCTTTGTGGTAATGGCTGTCGTAATACTAGTAAAACTATCTCTCTTCCATAAACATATATAATACACAGCTACCTTATTTGTCACTTATCTCAATATCACCTGGACATCACCTGCCCTCTCTCTTCCGTGTTTCCTGTGCCACAACTCCTCACCTCTGCCTTCCCTCCCGCAGGCCTGGAGGGCGCCGGGGCCTCGCAGGAAGGCAGCAAGGACCTCTACTGGTTCTAGTCTCAGGACCTGCCTCACCCCGTGCATCACCCCTCACCACCCGGAGACAACGATGAAGGCGCAGTGACCAGTGAGCGGTGCCGAGACACAGCGAGATGATCCCTTGGCAAGTCTGTGACGCCTGGATGCTGTGGCTGCGTCCCCACAGAGTGCTCAGCTCAACAGAAACAGTAGCGCTGTGACACGGGACTAAATGATACGACGTAAACTGTGTGATTAAAAAGACTGCTAGTGATTTGCGTCAGAAAACAGATGACACTGCGGCCAAAGCCATTCATTGTGTTTTGACTCTAACACTTGTGCAGCGCGGAAGACTTGCACTGATTCTGAAGCAACAGTGATCCATGACAGTAAAATTACGACAAAATATTACAGTGTTAGAAAATAGTGATTATATTAGTTTAAAGGTGCAAGTATGCTGACGGCGCCGGCACAATTAGCAGTGCATTAAAGCTCTCGACGTAAACAGGACGCATTTTCAAGAGCCGGTAAAGTGTATAGCGGAGAGACGGGTTTTTGAGAACAGTTTTACAACAGTAGTGTTGTGATGCCATCGAAAGGACTGAAACTTTGAAGATTACTTGTACAGAAATTTTTTTTTAAATAAATAAAATACTGAAAAACAACTTTAACATTCGGAAGAAATAAGACTCGAGGAATGAAAATGTAAACAAAAAGACGGCGACGCACAGAAGAACCCAATGAAATCCAAACACAGGAACGGACGTGATAGTGACGGTCAAGAGTGAAGACGATGGTGATGACAACAGTAGCAATGTTCATGAGACTACAACACCTCAAGCTATATTATTTGAAGTCACTGTTATGGTGTGTGCAAAAGATAGAAAAATTAAACAGTGCGTCGTGTACAAACTCATAACTCACATGGGTAATAAGACACAATCTCGTAAGTACGCGAGCCGCTGACATAGTGACTGTGAACTGTGTGAAAATAGTTCTGGAAAAGTATTACATAGTGACGGCGAAGACTGAAAAACACGAAGCGAGACGAGGAAACTGCACAAAGAAAAAACCGCATCGAAAACCCGGTGACAGAAAAAACTCCACCTTCATATACCTATGAAATATATAAAAAATAAAAATAAATAAATAAATAAATACCTATGACGAAAAAAAGAAACGGGACGAGAAAACTGTGTAAAAAAAAAAAATTACTGTACTAAAATACCTAGGACAGAAAGGAAAAATCCACCTTCATACACCATTGACAAAGAAAAAAAAATCATAGTAAGAAAATACCATAAAATACCTATGATGTTGAGATACCACTGATAGAAAACAAATAACCCTTATACACCTACAACACAATAAACCAGAAATGGATAGACCCCCTTAAATTAAATACATACGATATTAAGAAAACCCCTTAAAATGCCTACACTGAAAAATACACAAATGAAAGAACGCACACAATGATACAGAACCGCCGCTTGTGTAACGCGTGGCGGAAAACCAGGAGCGGAAACCATCACGTGTGAGCGCCACGCATTATCACGATGTAGGACAGTGCGCGGAAATGTATGGAGGATTCGACTTGCGCCACTTTAGTATGGAAATTATGTGAAAGTGGAGATAGAAATGTAAATGTTTCTTTCTCTCTCTCTCTCTCTCTCTCTCTCTCTCTCTCTCTCTCTCTCTCTCTCTCTCTCTCTCTCTCTCCTCTCTCTCTCTCTCTCTCTCTCTCTCTCTCTCAACATGTTCATTAAAATAACAGTAATTCAGTTTCTTATATACTGGAAAATACACGAAAAACTGGTCCGAGAAAGTGTGTGTGTGTGTGTGTGTGTGTGTGTGTGTGTGTGTGTGTGTGTGTGGCAGGCGGTAACGACCCTGACACAGTAACGAGACAGTTGCGTTCGTCCTAACTCTGCCATGACCATGTTTAGTAAAGATACACGACTGTTAACTCTCCTTATCTCCGCCACCACCACCATCACCACCACAGCCACTATCATCGCCGCCACCCTCCCTCACTGCTATGCGGAGAACAGTCTTTATTTATTGACTCCTTCATGACAATCAGTGCCCACGTTGTGAATGATTTAATGCATTTGCTTGTAGATAAACACCGTATACTTGTTTCAGGATTGCATTTCCTAAACGTTGCGGGGTCTTAAGTATTTTCACTACTTTTTAACAGGTTCAGATGGAAGTTATTTTGGTTTTCAAGAGTTTCCATGATTATAGTGATAGTATCAGAATTCTACACCATGAATGGAAAATTACACACACGAGAATCAGATTCATCACCGGTAACCTTCGAGAATGATTGCTATACGAGTCCCAGACGTCTACGGCTTTAGAAAGTGTTTAAGGCAGAGGAAAACTATATTAAATTAGTGCTTAGTCATTCTCTCTGTTAACTTGCTGCAGAGGACAAGATGCCCCACGAGACTGTACTTGTGCGCAACGCCTGTCTGCTTACATAAGAATATAAGAACATATAGGAAGTTGCAAGAAGACGTCAAGCCTACACGTGGCAGTCACTACATGAAATATACCTACCTGTTTTCCGTTATTATAACTATGAAAAAAGAATAATTCAAAAGGAGTACTGTGTTTACCTTCCGTCTTATAAATCGTGATGAAAATATAAAGGCTGACCTGAATAACCCAAGGTAATGAAGGATGCTACAGTATAAATCAAAAGTAAGATGACTTTCTTCACTCACCTCCACTGTTTAAAGCGTTTTTCGGCAACGTTTAGTCTTTTAGTCTGCTGAAAATATATTAGTTTTCACGCTGAGTAAGGAGACTGTCGGAATATGAGAGGAATCAACTCAGTAATCATGGATAAGGACGATACGTGAAAATAGGTAGAAATATTTCATACAGGGACTGCCACGTGTAGACCTGACGGCTTCTTGCAGTTTTCCTTATTTTCTTATGCTCTTATGACTTATGGTTAATGAAAAACGCAAAGCACAGTGAGAATAAAAGAGTACGATTACTATTCATTCTATTCTGACTGTACCGCACACGCATCCGCCAACACGCAGCATCGAGGCACCAATGCGCACACCAAGCCAGCCAGTCCTACTCACACTTCAGGTTGTCCGGCGACTCCTCCCTGCCCGGCTTACGTAAGGACATCGGATCGAGTAACTAGACTGTCTATCCCATCATGGTAGTGGTGGTGGTTGTGGCGGTGAAGAGGAGATAGGAGGAAATTAACAGAGTACATGCCTAAAAATAATTAAGAGTCTCGTATACAGCAAAGAACGACACAAATTATTTTAGTCTTCCAAAGAAATGAAGTGTATTATTTCTTACGTGAATGGAGTTGACGTACACACTGGCGGCGACTCACGCGGCGCAGTACAACATTACGTAACAGTAACGAATAGAAGCCCAGTCTTGTCTTGGAGGAGGAGGATTTAATATATTGTAATTATTTGTTTGGAGTTCAAGTGGCCATTCCCTATTATATATTTGTACATATAAAGTGACCTATAACATAGATACTGACTTCCATACCGTGTGTTTATGAGCTCCCTGTACCTGTATATGTAGTGAGGCAAATACTATACATAGGAATATTCCTTTGTTTTTATGTGCAATGTAAACAATTTCATTTTTTGTTTATGTACCGGATCCTGCAATGGTTTAATTTCGCCATTTCATTCAGTCTTCCGTGACGTGAGGTAGTAAAAATGCTGCGGATGATTCATGTTAATATCTCCCTAATAACGTGATCTGCATTTTGTCCGCGTGATATCTAAACTCCGTAATGTACACATGAAATTTTTCCATTCCGTAGTCTAATGTTATTGTTTAATATGACTTTACGTCGCGCTATTCCGAATGGTTATGTAATGTCTTTATGTTCGGTCAGTGTGGCTGGACGATGACTTGTGCGCTGGAGAGAGGAGAGGTGTGGCTGTGGCTGTAGCTGTGGCGTGGCTGTGGCTGTGGCTTGGCTGCTCTCACGGTGACTGGCGAGAACTATACCACAATAACTAACCGGTCACCATTACAACTGACCACCTGTGAACCAATGAATAATCCACTGCTGAAAATGCTGATCATGTACTGAAATATAATGTGACGGCAGTAACTTGATCAATGCACGCTACACTCACTACTGCGGTGACGTGTGGCGGGTGACGGTGACTAGTGATGGGTGGCGGGTGGCTAATACCAGAAGCTTAAATCCACTACCTACTGTTGTATATCCGATCGCCAGCCTCTCTCTCTCTATTCCTCTCCCTCTCCCTCTCTCTCTCTCTCTCTCTCTCTCTCTCTCTCTCTCTCTCTCTCTCTCTCTCTCTCTCTCTCTCTCTCTCTCTGTCTCTCTCTCTCCCTGTGGATCTTAGCGCTGGTCAAGTTGAGCAGCGCTTTAGTGAACAACATAAATTAAGGAATATATTAATTTTTTCAGACTATTTATTTTTAAGGTGGTATTTTACTAATTAATTAATACCTACTTCTTTCTTTTTTATTATTATTATTTTCACGTTAAGAAATGTAATAAAACTGTTCGCTACTGTTATTGGTTCTGGTTATTTTCCATTTGTTCTGAAGTGTCTGGACTCCACAGGGTCTTAAAGGCGGTGCTGCAAGGCGAGGAAATAGATAATGTGAAAGAAATATGATTAACTGAGGATCCAGCTTGTAATATGAAGAGGAAGTAAATGTACGAGTAAGCTGGAGGTGAAATATTAGTGACAGTAGTTTAAGCTAGTAGTAGTAGTAGTAGTAGTAGTAGTGGAAAAATCAAATGTTAAGCTGTAGCAGCAGCAGAAGTATTTATTATAACAACAACAACTACAACAGCAGCAGCAGCAGCAATATCAATAATGATAACAACAACAATAATAATAATAATAATAATAATAATAATAATAATAATAAATATAATAATAACAACAACAACAACAACAACAACAACAACAACAACAACAGCAAAAACAACAACACAACCAGGCATTCCTTCTTCCTCCTCCAGGTATTTCAGAAAACACAACAAGTCTTCCACCTCAGTGACCGCCGCCTCGAGACACACACACACACACACACACACACACACACACACACACACACACACACACACACACTTGATGAGGCCCATATTCTGAAACACCTCTAGCCACACCTCGGTTTCTTTCAAAAGTAACACAGGTTTTTTAAGTGTCTGAATGATTCCAGTGACAGATTAACAAGAGATCTACATTATCAACAGGAGAAACATTCGTGAGAACCCGCTAATCCTTCCCGTGGCTACAGGAAAGAGTCGTGATGAGAGAGCAATACGGGCCAAAGTCTATCATTAGTTACGTGATTCTGAGGCAAATTATGTGTATTTTTAATTTTGCCCATTACACGCAACACTACACTCCTTGATACAACTCCTGGTACAACCTGCGCTAAGTCTCTCATTAGTCTTCAAGTTACGTAATGCTGAGGCAACTTAAGTGTCTTTTCTCTCTTACAGTTGCATGTTGATTCATGTTAAATAAGATACAGTATTGTTTTTGGCCTCTATTCATAAACTCTTATGTACACTTATTCTAAGGAAAGTCATACATTTATTTATTTATTTATCCATTTATTTATTTATTATCTCTTTGCCCAAAAGTGTCTGTGGTGTATATGGTACTGTTCTGTGAGATTTAGATGGTCAGCCTCTCATGCGCAGGCTTATTTGGTCAGTCCCCGCTCGATGTGGTTCAGGCAGATATAGTGACGTGTTTACAGACTCATGCCGCCGCTCAGAGCTCCTTGATGAAGTCGCCTTTGAAGATACTGTGATATGAAGCATGTAGGTATTCTGTGGCCACTCTGCGATAGCCCAAACAATGGCCAGCTTCAGGCAGGACCCGAACTGAAGTCCCCGAGATCACCACGCCTCAAATCGATGCATGGTAATACAGTGAGTTATGATAGCGAAAGAAAAGGAGGTTCGCATATGTAGTTGTGAGTTATGGTAATGAAAGTATGCTGTAGGTTAGCAAGCGCGGTAATAATAGTATGATAATGAAAGTTCATGTGGTTTAAACGCAAGGAGCCATGTGGTAAGTGTGCGGTTAGATATAGAAGGGCTGTTATTAGTATACTTTTTGTTGCCGTTGTTGCATTTTTTTTTTTTTTTTAGTAAATGTTGAACAGAAAATGTACTAGCAATACTGCCACTGATAATGTGTTGATGCTGTTGTTTCGCTACTGCTGGTGGTGGCGGTGGTGCTGCTACTGCCTGCCATCAAGAACCTCCTAATTCGACAACGACGATGACGGTAGCAGCAACAACAACAACATCGGCAGTAGCACCACCACCACCATCACCACTAAAACTACAAAAAAAAAATTATTACTACTATTATGACTACCATTACTATTCCTCCTCCTCCTTCTCCCCCTCCTCTTCCTCCTCCTCCTCCTAATACTACTACTATCACCATCACCAACAACAATGCAACAGCTATCAACACCACCACCACCACCACCACTACCATTACAACTCCACGCTCCGAAAAAGTTAACAAAGAGCAATGAAAAATTAACGTTTCGGAATTGATAACCAAAGAAGAATCCATACAATTCCCACATTACGAACAAGCGAGCGAGACAAACAGCGTCGGCGCCACACGGTTCGCCGCACACTTGTGAAAAATTATCCTTATTGCTTCCAAAACTCAAAACCAAATTCCATCGAGAAAATGATAAAACTATTTGCAATGTCATTTCTCTGCATTAACCGCCTGACCAATTGGAGGCGAGATCGATAGAGGAAGCCCCGCCCACCACTCCACCCCAGCCAATCACGGCAGGCTCATGCGTACTGACTGACTGGCCGCCTCGTCATTACACTTCATGCCCATATAAATAAACTAACACACACACAGAAGCATTCACTCCAAACAGAGACTCGGTAAGGGAAAAAAAAAAAAAAATAACGTATAGATCAAATCAGGGAAGTCAAGTATATGAATGTGCGTGTAAGTGATTATCTGCCGGCTCTTATCTCACAGCATTCATCTCAAGTCATATTTTTCTCCGGAGGTTTATATTCTCGTATACATATCAGCCTCTCATTTCCTTCCCTTCTCACTCCTCTCCTACCAAACCCCACTTGGAGAAGAGATACTGGTACGGAAATATATCATTCATTGCAGCGCAGAATATCAGTGGCAGCCTCTCTACCACTCAGGCTCTTGACTAGCGGGGCGGCGTGGAGTGATGAGAGGGGAGGAGCACGAAATTACGAACTAAGGATGGGGGTGGAGGAGAGCACGAAGACGGGGAAGGTAAAGAGAGCATGGAGAGAGAGAGGTGAAGGGTAGAGGGGTCACTAAGAGGGGATGGATAGACAGTGGCGTGCGTAGGAGGAAAGACTGATGGACAGGAATGAGGGGTAACGTAAATGGTGTATGTAGAGCAAGACTGCAGGGTTGAGTGGTAGGGTGGATGGACAGGGTGAAGGAAGGTGAGGGGCAAAGAATGAAGGGGTCAGGATTGGTTGGAGGGGTAGATGGACAGGGAAGACAGGCAGTGACAGGCTGAGTGGAAGGTAGGGGGATTGGATTATCTCGCTTCCTTCACCCTCAGCAGAACACCTCATGCCTGAGATTCAACATTTAGTTCCCCAGTGTCACTCATAGCGCCTCCTCACTCCTTCCTTCCTTTCTCTCCATCCTCTGCTGCAGTCAGTGTAGCGTAACTTCTTCCACCTTTCCACCTTCCTTAAAACATAAGAACCTAAGGAAAGATGCAAGAAGCCAGCTCTGCACGTGTCAGTCTCTGTATAACACGAGTATATCCATATCCACTTACAAATAACACTATAAATGAAACAATTCCCTTTATTTACTATCTTATTTGAGAGCCACAGCCTTTCACTCCTACACTCAATGCCTCAGTGCTGCAATTCTACATTTTTGTTCTTCTTCTCCTTCTCTTCCTCTTAACTTTGCACCACAGAGAGATTACAAGATCGTAAGTTTTACACGTAAGGATATTTGAGAAGAGGAAGATTGCAAAAAAATGAACATACTGAAAGTTATATGTATACTATAGATCTGATGGCTTCTTGCAGCTTACCTTATTTTCTTATGTTCTTCTTCCGTGCATACGCAGTTTTAATACCGCCTAAACACAATAAGAAAAATTGACACACGCTTACAACAGACTCATTGGTATCACATAAAATAAATTCTGGAACGTTTCTGTGAAGGAAAGACAACATACATTACAGCAAACTAAACCCTGAAGACGAGGAGAGACTAGAACATCCTAAGCCGGAGTCAGACGGAAGAAATCAGGGAGCCAGACGCGGCACGACAGACGTCTCCCCTTCAGTGTATAAGGTTCCCAGCCTCTCCCTCTCAGCCTCAGCAGCAACAATACAGACAAGCAGACTCTAAGGGTCGTATCATTAAGTACTTTAGCCTCTCAGAAGAGCATTTTCAATGGACACAGAAATTATTCTTCGGGTTCTTAATGACGATGCAGAATGTTTGTTAAATCATCACTTGCATAATGAAAACGCACTTGAAAACACTGACAACTTGTACTGCAGCCTATAAAAAATACTTGAGATAGACTCCGGAATGTTTAAAAATATGGACCATAGACGATCTATCCTTTGACCAGTACTGCTACCCTTAAGACACACTGAAGTATCCATCACACGGAAATACAAACTTAAGTGGATAAAATAACTAAATCACAGTCAAAATACGTGAGTACAGTGATCAAGAGAGTGAAGAGGAAATGTTGGTGAGCACAAGTTCCCCAGACCACAAACCACACCAGAACAGACCGATTAAAAAAATACAGTTCATTAATACAGTGGTTAAGAGAATGTCTGAGAAGGAAAAGTTGATGTACATTCTTAAGTTCACCAAACCAAAGACCGAACCAGACCAGACCAGACCAGACCCTCAAGACCTGACTCCGGATATAAGCAGAGGGTGACGGAGAGTCGTGTTGCGCGGTCGTGAATGACAGGGCGTGGCGGAGGAGGAGGAGGAGGGGCAGAGACATGTTGTGGTGGTGGTGGTGGTGGTGGTGGTGGTAGATAATGATGTTGGCCGCTATAGATGATGGTTGGGTTCGTATTTCTGGTTTGTGGTGGTGGTGGTGGTGGTGATGATGGTAGTGGTGATAGTGGTGATAGTAGTAGTGATGGTGGTAGTGATAATATGTGAGGCTATGGTGGACTTGAATACGTCCATATGATGACAATATGTGACTGAGACGGGAGACGGGAAGGGAAGGTTGTTGCTGTGACAGTTATAATGGTGGTGGTGGAGGTGGCAGTGGCGGTGGGGTCAAGCTAGGAAAGCGAATTAAGGGAGGAGGAGAGGTAGAGAGGGGTGAGGAAGTGGTGGTAGGATGGGAAGGGGAGGGGTGGCGGAAGGGGGGAGGTAGAAGGAGGGGAAGTGGGGGGACAGGTAACTAAGGTGTCATAAACTTCAATTAGCGAGTATTTCTGTCACTGACACTCCTTCCCATCATCTTCCGTCAGTCTTTACCCGCCATTCCCTCTTCCTCCCTCCCTCTCTCTCTCCTCTTCCTCCCTCCTTCACCCACTCGCTGCCCCTCATTCAGCTTCCCTTCTCTCTCTCTCTCTCTCTCTCTCTCTCTCTCTCTCTCTCTCTCTCTCTCTCTCTCTCTCTCTCTCTCTCTCTCTCTCTCTCTCTCTCTCTCTCTCTCTCTCCCTTTGTCTCATCACTTAAGTCTCATCACTTAAAACTACTCTTTAACTTTTCTAAACTTACTTTTTTATTAATATTTTCTTATTTTCCTCTATACAGTTTTTTTTTTTTTTACATATATTCTGCTCTTTTCTTCCTGTATCTTCTTCTCTACGCCTCTCTTCCCTTCTCTAATAATTCTTCTACGGTACATCCGCCCTCCCTTCTCCTCCCTTCTCCTTCTCATTAACTTCCCTCCCAGCACTTTTCACACTGTTACCAGATCCCGTGGGAGGCGCGCCACTGATTAACCACTTAAACGAGAGAAGAAATGACTGTACAATGTTACCAGATGAAAAATATATCTCTCGGTGACTAGTTTCGGGGAGAGAGAGAGAGAGAGAGAGAGAGAGAGAGAGAGAGAGAGAGAGAGAGAGAGAGAGAGAGAGAGAGAGAGAGAGAGAGAGAGAGAGAGAGAGAGAGCGTCTGTAAGCATAATACCAAGTGTGGTTGAACACACACACACAATTTCGGCTCGACAGTCATATATTTTACTTAACTGTCTGAACATATGTAAATACTACTGATAAATATTTACTTTTATCACTTGTTCACACACACAGATAGCTGATAAATACCAAACATACTTATAAATACTCCTAAAACCACGAAATTCCTTGGAAAAAGTAAGTCACATTATATAGAACAGCATCCTACCTCACATTGTAACGTCTCCAAATCAGTAACCTCACTAATACTCACCGCCTTGTCTTCGCGCGGTATCTTTGGCAGGCAAGAGGAGTCGTGCCATTGAAAAACTTGATACATGTCATGGAAAAGCTCTCGTATTAAAAATCTCCTTTCGAATATTCTACTTCTAACTAGTCTGCAGGCAAAGCATAAAAATTAACACTTCTCTTAAAATATCTTCTTTTAATATCCGGAGATAAAAACCAAACAAAGAAATATATACTTTTAAAATTTCAAAAAGCCAAACGTCACTTGTAGGTAAGATAACCCAGATTTACGTGAACATCATTAACACTTTCAGCAGCAACACAGGTAACAGTTTAATCTTATCCTGAACACTGTTAACTGATTATACTCAAATTCAGATGGCCGTTTTTCATATAGTTAATAATAAACCAACTCTTTACACATCAATTACCCGTCCACTACCATTCTTTCATCCTAGCAAACAGCAAACGATTATAAGAAGTTCGGAGATTATGTATATGCGTTTAAGACTCCCAGACACTGAAATCGTACACTAAACATCCGTAGACTTTTGGCGAGGAATGCGTGACGGCAGCTGACGGTGAGAGGTGAGGCTGCATGAGTGAGCCGAGAGAGAGACCAGAACTTGAGGGACAGAGGCAGTAAAGGAGATGGTATAGGTAGTGGTGGTGGTAGTGGTGATGGGAAAAGGAAAAATATAGGGTTTGACTGGGAATAGAAAATACGAAAAAAAATGGTGATGATTTAGAAGGGCAGAAGGAAAAAAATGGTAAGGCAGCAGTAAATGGTTAAGACTTCATTTACTACGTGGAGATAATTTGACAGAGATGAACTGCGGCGATAAATGTAACGTCACATAAAGAAGAAGAAGAAGGAGACGGAGAAGGAGGAGGAGGAGGGAAAAAAAAAAAGAGGGGAAAATGACAGCCGGCCTCTCCTCGCCTCTCAAAAAAAAAAAAAAAAAATCATATAAAAAAATAAAAAAAAGGAACGATACGAAAGGAAATGGAACAAAAGAAATTAAGTAAGGCATAAAATAATTCATAAGCTTGAAATAACTCCCACAAAAAAAAATTATCATTTCTTAATTTCATTCATTTCTACAAATATAATTTTCTTTGGTTAATTTCATCTTTCCTCCTCCGTCTATTTATCTCACTCTCCTTTTTTTCTTCCTTTCCCTATTCTGAATTTTGCCTATTCCTCTTTTCCCCCTCTGTCTCTCGGTTCTCCCCTATTCCTCCTTTTTCCTTCTTTTTTTTTTATGTATTACTACTCTAATCATTATCCCTTTCTTCTTCTGTCTATTAATCCCCTTTTCTCCTTCTCCCTTCTTCACTTCCCCTCTCTGTCTATCATTCTCCATTCTTGTCTTTCCTTTCCCTTCCATCATGTCTTCTCACACTCCCGCTTCTCCCTATCTCTCTTCTCTTTTCTGTTTCTTTCTTCCCTAATTTCCCGTCACCGTTCTTTTGTCTTTCTTTTCTTTTCCATTTTCCACCTATCTGATATCTCCTTATCATCTTATTCTTTATTTCAGTATTATACAACATTCACCACTTTCTTTAGCTAATTTTCTTTCCCTTCTGTTTATTCTTCCCCTTTTTCTCCCTGTCTGTATCTCTCTCTCTCCTGTCTGTTCATCCCAATTCTTCCTTCTCTTCCTCAGTTCTTTCCTTTAACTATCTTTTTTTTCATTCTGTTCTTCTCCATCCCTCCTTACCTATTGGCCTCTTCCCTCCTCTTATCTTCCTTCTTCTGTATATTCTTCTCCACTCCTCTATGTCTATTCCTTTCTTCTCTCCTCTTATCTTCCCTCTACCTTCTTCTCCCTCCTCCTCCTCTTCCTCCTCCTCCTCCTCCTCCCTCACTGGACGTTCCCTTCTCGACCAGCCGCTATAAGAGTGATGGGGTCGTTAGGGTGAGTGAGTGGTGACATTCTCTCTCTCTCTCTCTCTCTCTCTCTCTCTCTCTCTCTCTCTCTCTCTCTCTCTCTCTCTCTCTCTCTCTCTCTCTCTCTCTCTCTCTCTCTCTCTCTCTCTCTCTCTCTCTCTCTCTCTCTCTCGCTCTGTGTGTGTGTGTGTGTGTGTGTGTGTGTGTGTGTGTGTGTGTGTGTGTGTTGACATTCCTCACCTTAATTGAAGCTCTTACATGTTAAGTCTCAAATTTGTTCCGACACGATCTGCTTCAGGCGACTGATGAGCAGGAGGAGAAGCAAGGGAGGGATGGGGTCACCTGAAGCTACGTAGACAGGTAAACAGACAGACTGACACACATACACGTAGAAGTAGTAGTAGTAGTAGTAGTAGTAGTAGTAGTAGTAGTAGTAGTAGTAGTAGTAGTAGTAGTAGCAGTAGTTTTGTTGTTGTTGTTGTTGTTGTTGTTTACTGACCAAATTGACCAAAGTATTATAGTAAGATTAAAGACAAAATATAAAATTCAGAAAGCGTAAAAATATTTCAGTCCAGAATTCACACACACACACAAATGTAATAATCGCACGCACATACCTAAGAACATTTAAATCCTTCGTTTGAAAAGACACACAAAAAATATGATAAATCAAGTACTCTTTTTAATATTACACAACCTCTCTCTCTCTCTCTCTCTCTCTCTCTCTCTCTCTCTCTCTCTCTCTCTCTCTCTCTCTCTCTCTCTCTCTCTCTCTCTCTCTCTCAAAAACAGGGTCGTGAGCGAAGTAATGACTCACATATATTAGAGAGAGCGGGCTGTCTCTTAGAGTCAAAGAGAGAGAGAGAGAGAGAGAGAGAGAGAGAGAGAGAGAGAGAGAGAGAGAGAGAGAGAGAGAGAGAGAGAGAGAGAGAGAGAGAGAGAGAGAGAGAGAATGTTACAGTAGAAAGATGGGAAAGAAGAAAATAAGGGAAGAGGGAAGGATAATGATGATGATGATGCTGATAATAATAATAATAATAATAATAATAACAATAATAATAATAATAATAATAATAATAATGATGATGATAATAATAATGATAACAACAACGTTGTAACAACAACAACAACAACAACAACAACAACAACAACAACAACAACAACAACAACAATAAAAGAAAGAGACGGAGAAAGAACAACAACAACAACAACAACAACAGCAACAACAACAATAAAGAAATAAGAGAAAGACGAAGAGGAAGAGGAAGAGAAGGAGAAGGAGGAGGAAGAAGAAGAGAAAGAGAATGGCGTGACTTTCAAGGCCTAACAGTTAAGAGCAAAGGAAGAAGAGAAGAGGGAGGTCACCTTTCCTCTTCCTCCTCCTCCTCCTCCTCCTCCTCCTCCTCCTCCTCTCTTTCTTTCTCTCTCAGGATACAACAAATGTGTAGACAGGTGTTAGCTCCCCTCCATCTCCTTTCCCCTTTTCCTCCTCCTCCTCCTCCTCCTCCTCCCTGTCACAACAGCCCCCTCGCGAACTCAAGAATGTCCACAGTTACTGGGAAAGAAGTTTATCTATTGTTAACTTGAGAGAGAGAGAGAGAGAGAGAGAGAGAGAGAGAGAGAGAGAGAGAGAGAGAGAGAGAGAGAGAGAGAGAGAGAGAGAGAGAGAGAGAGAGAGAGAGAGAGAGAGAGAGAGTTTTCACTCTCTTAAATTTATTTCAAGTTTTCTTCACATCAGTTTTTTTCAATATCATATTTCTTGTTGACCCACCCTCTCCCCCATCTCTCTCTCTCTCTCTCTCTCTCTCTCTCTCTCTCTCTCTCTCTCTCTCTCTCTCTCTCTCTCTCTCTCTCTCTCTCTCTCTCTCTCTCTCTCTCTCTCTCTCTCGTACACACACTTTAAACTTTTTATCTGTCTGTCCATCTATCTGCCTCAGTCACCATTCTCCCTTCCTCTTCCCATTTCGTTCTAATTTAGTTGCCTAGGGGCGTTGGGAGCCAAGGCTGGTAGGGAGTCACGAGGCGGTCACGCTAACGACGCTCATCATTGTGGTGGAGAGATTCAGGTTCACATTGGACTTCTTCCTTCGGTAATGAAATGAGGGAAGGATTTACTGGGCGGGAGAAGGAGGGGGAGACCTGATAGAAGGTTTATGGATGGAGTGAAAGAAGACTTGCTTGTAATGGATGTGAATGAGGTGGTTTGGGCGTCAAGAGGAGAGGCATGTAAGTAGGAAGGATGATGCTGAAAATGATATACCCGGCAGTGAAAGACAGGAAGATCTAAGAGTAAGTTTTATGGATGCAGTGAAAAAAAGATATGCTTGTAATGGGACTGAGAAAAGCATAAAAGATTGTGATGGAAGAAGGAACAAAGAAAAGTTAAGAAAATAGAGGAGATTGAGAAAATAGCAATGGATGAAAAGGATCAGCAAGGGGAATGATGAATTGGGAAGTTCATCGTAAAGACACAGGGGTAAAGAAAACAAAATATGGAAGGATAAAAATTACTAATCGCGGAGTGATGATACAAAGGAGAAAATTACAGAAGGAAATGACAGATGATGAAATAGAAGAAAAAAGAAGAAAGAGGATGACTGGGACTGGGATAAAGGGAAACATTTCGTAAAGTGAACCAAGAATAGCTATAGCGAGAAGGACCCCCTCCCCCCACCCAAACACACACACACACACACACACACACACACACACACACACACACACACACACACACACACACACACACACACACATACACACAAAACCTGCCAACAGTCGAAGAAAAAAAATAAAAGACGTGAAATCGTAGTGAAGAAAGGAGCGAGTGAGTCACAAATATAAATAATGCGAAGACAGAATAACATTGTAGCGGTAAAAGAGAGACAGATTACACCATCGTCCTCTTCAGGATAAAGAAAAAAGAGAGAAAGAAAACGGGGTGTGAATGAGAGACTTGCGTAAAAGAACAAAAAACTTTAACAAACACATCTTTACGAACACGAGGGAGGAACAAGCAAGGCAGTCCCAGCATTCACCGGTGATAGCTACGCACAACCTGCTAATGAGTCTTGGGTTACGGCAATGGCGCCAATGTTTACACGGCGTCCCTAAGAGAGTCTGAAAACGCTCTCAAAACACGAGGAGGTACAGCGGGTAACAAGCGTGGCGGAGGGGAAATGACAGACAGACAGACAGACAGACAGAAGGGGTGCAGGGCCCGAGTGAGAGAGAGAGAGAGAGAGAGAGAGAGAGAGAGAGAGAGAGAGAGAGAGAGAGAGAGAGAGAGAGAGAGAGAGAGAGAGAGAGAGAGAGAGAGAGAGAGAGAGAGAGAGAGAGAGAGAGAGAGAGAGAGAGAGAGAGAGAGAGAATTTTAGTTTTTTTCAGTCTGTCTGATTCTTTCTCTAACACAGGCAGACAGGTAAACGGGCAAACAACAGACAAAGAGAGGAATAAAGACAAAGACAGACAGACAGACAGACAGACAGACATAAGAACATAAGAAAATAAGGGAAGACGGAGACAAAGATAAAGAGAAAGATAGAGAGAGGGATAGACAGACAGACACACACACACACACACACACACACACACACACACACACACAGCCATGTAACCAGCCAGCCAGATAGACAAACAGCATCCATCCATCCATCCAGCCAACCAGCCTCCCATCCATCCCCCCACTCACGTACTCCACCTACCCATTCACTCACCCTTCCACCTGTCCATCCGCACAACAGTTCTTACATCTACAAATGGCTAAATCTGGTTATTAAGAGCTTGAGGTGATGGTAACAGCCACGCCTACCGCCAGGTGTTTCCACATCAACCTACTCCTCTTTCGTTTCTTTATTTACTCATTCATTCAATAGATTATTCACTCGTTTCAAACACACACACACACACACACACACACACACACACACACACACACACACACACATCGCCGTACTGGTCATCCAGCCCCAACGCAACGCAGAGGGAGAGGCTGGAGAGAGTGCAGAAGCTCACGGCCAGGATCGTGCTTGGCCTTTCATATGCCTTCTACACGGACGTCCTCACCACCCTCACCTCAGCCCCTGGCAGGTGTCTACAAACAAGCACTGCCAAATGAGTGTTTAACCACCACCAGTACCGGCGCAGTGACCGCCACCTCTCCCCTCCCGCTGCCCCTCCCCGCCATGCCACTCACTCCCATCCCCTCCAGCACAGACAGGAACAAGAACTGTCTCATTCCGATCATTGTCAACCTGACTGATAAAACAAACATGTAATACAAATGTGAAAAATGAAATAAATTCCATCCAGCTTCACTACCTGTTATGATACATTCAGTTATGTAAGAATGTCATTTTTACTGCCTTCACTGTATTAACTTGACGTGCTCTTATTTATTTATTTATATTCTTATTTATTTTTTTTGTGTGTATTTTAGTTCATTTTAGTTTATTCTACTTCCTTTGTTTTTATTTTATTGTTCCTATGTTCTTCATTCAATTATTTGTTTTCAAGGTCACCCTCAAGCCGAAAGGCTGTTTGACTTAAATAAACCTTTCATAATTATTAATATTATTACCATTATCATTATTTTTTTTATTATTATTATACACACACACACACACACACACACACACACAGTAGTAGTAGTAGTAGTAGTAGTAGTAGTAGTAGTAGTAGTAGTAGTAGTAGTAGTAGTAGTAGTAGTAGTAGCAGCAGTAGTAGCAGCAATAGTAGTAGTGGTAGTCTATCTCTATACCAGGCCGGTAATCCCACACGGGCGGCCCAGACACGGCACTACACACACAACTCTTAATAATAATAATAATAATAATAATAATAATAATAATAATAATAATAATAATAATAATAATAATAATGATACTATAACTATTAATATTACTGCTACTACTACTACACTCCCACCCACACTTTCATTCCTCATTTCTTCCTCCTACTATAACAATCAACACATTTCAGTCTGAAAATCACCTGAAAATGTCCGGAAAACCTGGAAATTGAGAGAAATATTTACGAAGAGACACAGGGACGGAGAAGGAGAGGTCTCGGTCTGGGTCCTGATGACATGCTTTTAAGGTGAGCGCTCTGAACGGGGCTGCAGTCTTTAATTTATTTAAACCTTATTTCAGGCATTTTAGGGATTATTTATCTATTTTCGTTGTTAATTCTGGCTTTCCTTCTCGTCTGAGTCTTGAAACATCCAAAAGTTTAGCTAAATATTGATGTACAGACTAGGAGGCAGGCAGGGAAAATGTTCGTCACGGCCCTTATATTTACGTACCGCAATTCATTTTGAAAATCACGAGAAGAAAGAAGACACCCAGGCTGGAATGCACTACATATTCTGACTTGCCATATATTTTAATTAATACCGTGAATATAAAAAAAATTTCCGGGTTGACTAATAATAAAGAAAAATAAAAAAATCTATCTGTAACTTTTACGAACGGCACCACAAACACATCATAATATCGAGAAAGGAAACACAGCCAGACTAGATCCTATTACATATTCTGAGTACAATCTTTTTTTTTTTTTTTTTTTGCTTTCCAGACAAATAAAGAAAACACAAATTCCTCGTCGTATAAACAAAAAAAAAAAAATTCAAATCCAACAACGGACTTATTTTAAATTTGAAAATACGAATTGCTAGACTAGATTTTATTGGACATTATTACTTGGTATATGTTTCTTATATTTTTTAAGTCTTAAATTAAATACCAAAACAATCCTAGGCGTGCTAATAAGAAAAAAGTCAAAATAAATAAAATGACGAATTTGTTATATTTTCGAGAAACAAAAACACAGCTAGACTAGATTTTATTATGGATTATAGCTTCTTATATTTCCCTAATAATAAATTAAATATCAAAACAATGCCAACTCCATTAATGAAAAAAAAAAATAGTGATATGGCGCCGAAGTGTTTTTTTTCCTCCTCTCCTCCGTACCTCCTCCTCCTCTTTCCTCCCCCTCATACTCTTCTTCTCTCCTCCAACACCTCCTTCTCTTCCTCCTTCTACACACCCGATTTTAGAAAACACATGAAAATACCTCTAAAGGCCTAAAAATTACGCAAAATATCGACGGGGAGAGACCAGAAATTGTTACCTTAGCAGAGGCAGTACTGGGCAGGGCTTGACGGGGCTTGCTGGGCCGGGGTGGGGCGCCAAGAATATCGTGGTTTGTGGTGGTGCGGTGGTGTAGTGTGGTGGTGATAACAATGCACTCCCACTCGCTTTACTGTCCAATGTGTGTGTGTGAGTGTGTGTGTGTGTGTGTGGCGCCGATCAGAGACTAGTCACAAAGCCGTATAATTGTTTTTTATCCCTTTCACTGCCACTTGGTACATCTTTCCCTAATTACCAATCACTATGAGGCCTCTTTACTTGTTCTACAGCCACATCTAATCTTTAAACTGCAAAATCTATCATTTTTCCCCAATAACTTTCTTGTAGAAGCTTATAAAGATTTCCTACATTGCATATGGTGGTGATAATTGTCTCGTATCAAATTAAAAAGGTTAAATCAGTAGTTGTATTGGTCAGGTGTGTGTGTGTGTGTGTGTGTGTGTGTGTGTGTGTGTGTGTGTGTGTGTGTGTGTGTGTGTGTGTTCTAGAGACAGACGCTTTCACTGGGGAGATGGTAGGTAGATGTGTGGGTGGATATGTGTGAATGAGTGGTTGGGTGAATTGTTGTGTGGATGGATAGGTGGATGCGTGTTTGGGTGGATGAGTGAATGGGTAGGTGGATGGGTGAGTGGGTAGGTGAATGAGCGGGTGGGTGAACTGGTATGTGGATGAATATTTGAATGGGTGGATAGATGAATGAGTCGGTGGAACGTTGGGTGGCTGAGTGAGTGGAGGGTGTGAGGTGATAAGGTGTGTGGATGAAGTCCGGATGGTGGGTTTGGTGTAGGTAAGGAGATGGGTGGATGGGTGGATGAGTATGAATGAGTGAATATGTTGGTGGAGGGTCAGTGGATAATGGATGGATGGGTGGATGGATTAGTGGGGTGGGTGGATATGTGGTTGTGGATGGGTAAGTCAATGGTAGGGTGGATGTGTTGATAGGTGGATGGTTTGGTGATTGTGGGTGAAATGATGGATGAGTGTGGGTGGGTGGATTAGTGGGTAGGAGACGGGCGGATGAATGGGCGGGTGGGTCTTTAGGTAGTGTGCGATGGGTGGATGAGTGGATGTGGTTAAGTGGGTGGCTGGATGGATGGGCTAACAGAAGTAGGTAGGTAGGTAGGTAGGTGAGTGGGTGGGTGAGTGAGTGTGAGTCGGTGGATAGATGGATGGAGTTACAGCTGTGGGTGGGTGGATGTGAGTGGGTGGATATGGCTGAGTGGTTGAGTAGATGGGTGGATCTGGTTGAGTAAGTAGTGGATGGATCGGCACACGTTATAGTGGTGTGTGTGGATCCACATGCTGCCTTCACGAAGCTTGTAGTCCAGACGTCTGAGTATAGAGACATGTTGGGTATCAAGTGGTTAGGGTACCAAGTTTCTCGAGCACCAAATGTCCTGAGGCCTGTTTGCACTCATGCCGATCTGTCTTGAGGATCATCTGATCATCCGCCGCAGAGCGAAGTGACTGTAAACCTCTTTGAAATACCAAGTGTACTTTTATAGGTCTCACTCTTTACTATGTTTATTGCGACAGACCATAAACACAGCGGTTATGAAGACGAGAAGAAAAAGTCAATAGAAGCTGATAAAGTCAAAACAGAGAGAGAGAGAGAGAGAGAGAGAGAGAGAGAGAGAGAGAGAGAGAGAGAGAGAGAGAGAGAGAGAGAGAGAGAGAGAGAGAGAGAGAGAGAGAGAGAGAGAGAGAGAGAGAGAGAGAGAGAGAGAGAGAGAGAGAGAGAGAGAGAGAGAGAGACTTACAAAATGGTTTAATAATCTCAAAGGAAAAAAACCAACATGACATAAAAGTAATTAATAAACAGATAAATAAAGAGAGACATGTGGAAGGAAGAAATAAGAAAAATAGAAGAATAGAAAGAACAAGACCAACAACAAGGACAAGAACAAGAAACACACACAAAAAAAAAGGAATAGGAGAAAGGAAAAGCAAGTAGGAGTAACAGAAGGCAAGCGGGGAGGGCGAGAGAGCGAGAAGTCATGGGCAAAGATTTCGGATTTCCGCTTCTATGTCAGTGTGTGTGCATGTGTGTTTGTGTGTGAAGGTGTGCAAGGGCCGCGCCACCACCACCACCTGCTCATTTACTCGCCCTTAGTGGCATTAAATCTACTTTTAGTGGGGAGCTTCCAGTGTGCATGTTTATATTTATATTATGAGGTGGACGAGATCATCAGGAGACGGAGGGGAGGTGTGAAAGGGGAAGAAGGGACGTTGAAAGGGAAGTGAGGTGAACAGAGGTGGTGGAGAGGGTTGGGGAAGGAATAAGAGAGGAAAAACTAAAGAAGGAGCAACAGTAAAAGAAATAAGTGTGAGACGGGGAAGAAGAGATGTGGAAGTGAGAGTTTCGAGATAAAGGAGGTGGACAGGATAAGGGAAGTAATAAGGGAGGAGTAAAAAAAAAGGGAGCAGCAGAAGGAAAAACAGGATGGGGGGGAGGGTTAGGTAAGGTGAGAGAGGAAAGAAGAGGAACCTGCAGTGAAGAGTAGATGAAGGAAGGGATGAAAAGATAAAACAATCAGAAAAAAATGTATATAAATAAGAAAGGCAAGATGTTCGATAAACAGGAGATAACGGAAATGAGAAGAAAGAGAAGTAAGTCAGTAAGGCAGAAAGGAAAAAAAGAATAAGGTTGGATAAACCGAACAAAGACGAAGTTTGAATAATAAAACGGATGAGAAAAGAGAAAATGAAAACACTCAGAAAAGAGGAGAGAAAAGGAAAGGGATGGAAGGGAAGGGATGGAAGTCCATTTGAAAATAAGATGAAGTAGAAAGGAAAGGCGCTTAGAAGAGAAGAGAAGAAAGGAAAGGAATGGAAAAGAAGGTTCATAAGAAACAAACAAATAAGAACAAGATGGAAACTAAGCAGGACGAGGCTTGAAAAATAAAGCAAACAAGAAAGGAAAACACGATCAGAAGAGAGGAACGAATAGCTGTGAAAAGGAAGTGGGGCGAGGTCGTAAGAAAGAAAGGAATAAGAAGAAGACACAAACTAGACAGGACGCGGTTAAGGCCAATTAAAGAGGAACGGATGAAGAGCGAAAAGGAAATGTGATGAGGTCGTAGGAAAGAAAGGAATAACGAAACGGAGAAGGCAGGAAAAGGAAGCGCAAGGCAAGACGATAAGTAAACACCAGGATGTGTAATTAAGCATAGAGAAAAGAAAAAAAAAACATGGGCAGCGGAGGAAGTGAGACCTGACAAAGAACAGAAACGTGCACCACAACACAGGATCATTGGAATTACAACTGAGAAATGAAAGGAAGCGACTCGTATGAAGAGGGGCGCTAAAGTTCGAAGTGAATTAGACATCGTTTCGCCTTCCTTATTACAAATACATTTCCTTTAAGCATTTAAGTTTCAAGGGATAAGAAGAAACAGGGACACTTCTCTTCTCTTCTCAATTATAATAATAAGAATAAAAATAATAACATGGTAACGACTCCACACCAAATATAAGTCGCCCTATTACTGTAATTTTTTCACCTCATTTTCATGTAATTTTAAGACATGTAAATTGCACAGTTCATGCTTCAAACACCGGCAATGCTGGGAGTGCATGAGCAGCGTGGTGGTGGTGGTGGTGGTGGTGGCGGTGGTGGTGGTGGCGAAAATACAAATCCACCTCTCCGCCTGTTTTGTCTATTTCGTTTGTCTTTCTTTCTTAAAAAGAATAAGAAGAAAAGAAGATGGAAACAGATAAATAAATAAATAAATGAAAATCAAAAATTAATAAGTGAATCAATGAATAGACTATATGAAAAGTAAATAAACGAATAAAATAAATAAAATGCGAAAACAAAACATTCAAGACTAATTCAGCTTTACACTCGCGCCAAGAAGACAGCGCTGAATAAAAAAAATGAAAAAAAGCGTTCTTATTACGAGTCCAGCGTGCAGTCCTAATAAGTGCGCGGTGTTGCGTCTAAGCACGTGATGTTACGCACACCACACATACTCGTGCGTATTCTTCCCCTCCTCATGATAAAGCGGCAGTTTTCACGCGCATATGCAATGATACGTACCAGTAATAATTACCTATCAAACAGAAAACAAAGTAACACAGATAGGAGGACCAAAGCACTCTTATACGTGAATAAAGACAAACAGAATGAGGAAAAAGCAAAACAGGAGAAAAAAATCAATTCACATTTGTTAAAAAAGAAAGAAAAGGAAAAAAAAATCACATTTCGCTTACAAACTATTCCTAACTATGTGCGTAAAATGAATTAAAAAAAAGAAGTTAGGTATCAGATACATAAAGTTAGTCAGACAAACCAGTAAAATTTTCACTCCCACTTGAGCGGCAGGAGTCGGGTGGAGGAGTGCGAGGGAGTGTGTAATGAAGTCACGGAGGCGAGGCGGGTAATTGTCACTACGTGGGCCACGACGCTCCCATTAGTGCACCGTTCAAACACTAACAGAAGCAATTACAATGAAAACAAAGAGACAGGACATGAGCGCGACCAGTGGGCAGGGCAGCGGCGAGGTGCGGGCAGCGGAGTGGAAAATAGGAAAGTTTGTGAGCACCTCGATGACTGATGCCCGCGTGATTAGCAACGCAACGGCCACGCATTTTGTTTAATAGCACCTCTGCCTCGGTCCTAAAGTACTAATCAGCGTCATTGGTGGTTTTGTGGTGGTGGTGGTGGTAGGTAGGTAGCTAATGTTTCCATGAGCAGCGGCGGAGGACAGGCAGCTAGTAATGTACTGTCTTTATCTACGTATCCTTACATTGTTTCGCTGTCTAAATGATTGAGTGCAACATTTCCTACCTAAAGCTGCACGTTGTACTGGTGAGTGGGATTGAGGTGGAATACTTCATTTCTTTAACGTTTCAGCAGAACATCTCTCTGAAAAAATAATGTTCTGTGCATTATCACCAACACAACCTTATCCACAGATCTTCACATTGAACTTCCACAAGACACTGGCGCTGTTCATTCTATAAGTAATAACTGTGTGACGTGAATATACTCTACTGTTACATCCCTGTTAGATAATTTTTCCGTAACCAATATTCTATTCACGAGATTTCATTAAGCATAATAAGGTTAGGAAAATTTATCAAGGGGAGTCATTAGAAGTATAGTTTTCCTCGAGGAATCTCCGCAGATGGAAATGAATTACTTGGAAGCAACATAGAAGCTACCAAATATGTTATACTCCGTCCAACACTACGTAACTAAATACCGTCACTCACTCTTTATAACACACAGTTTCATACACGTGGATTTAATCTGCATGGGGTGAAATTACATGGAAGCGACTGATTACGTTATGTTCCGTTCAACAGTACGTAAGTAAAGAGCATTAAATCACTCTTCATAACAGACAGTTTCATACAAATGGTAAATAATGTACCAGTGACTAACCTACTCATCAAACGACCAATCAACGCCAAGAAGAAAAAAATAAGCACCGATTCAAAACAATCTAAATAAACTGACGGTTACTGACTTCATAACACACTTCCACACACACACACACACACACACACACACACACACACATGCATGGTAAAAATACACCAATTACTAACATACGCAATGAAAAGTAAAAAAAAAAAAAAAATCCGTTTCAAAATTATCTAACCACTCTTCATAACACTTTCACACACAAGATAAAAATATACCAGTTATTTATCTTCTCTTAAGGCGATCAATCAGCTGTGAAAAAAAAAAAATAGTCATTGATTTAAAAAGGGTTTAGGAATGTACGTGATGGTCTCAGCCTATCAGAGGCACTTCATCTTGTGAGGCCCAGGACGGGAGGGGCGGCCGATCGCGTGTGTCATTGCTGCCCTAATGACTCTTGGTGAAAATGTCAACTTTTTTTTTTTCATATTAAGAATTTATCTGAGTTTCCACGACATATATGAAGGATTATGAAGAAGGATAAAAGGAGTAATGTTACCTTTTTTAATATAAGAAGGGATCCTGGGTTATGGCAAGAAAAAAGGCTGAAAAAAGGATCATTGAAAGAAATAAACCCATAATGAAAGGAAAAAGGAAAAAAAAAAAAGGCCAACAGAATAAAAAAAAAAAAAAAGGCCACTAAAGAGTATGAGGAAAAACAGAAGTATAAAGAGGGGAGTGTTAAGGGAATAGTGAGGAACAGTAGCAGTGTGAGTGAGGGGAGAGTGGAGGGGGGAAAGGAGTGAGGGGGCTGCCAGGTAGTGTAGGGGCGACAGCTGGTCAGGGGCCAGCTGGGGGGGGGAGGGAGAGGGGAAGGACGGTCCACTTCAGTTTATTTTGGTACTCCGTTGTCTCTCTCGCAGTTCGTGTGTGTGTGTGTGTGTGTGTGTGTGTCTGTGTTAAGATTGTGTATTGTATGCCTGTTAGAGTTTTTATTTTATTTATTTTTTGTCAATCTCTTTTGTACGTGTTATAAATTGTTATGCATTTTGTGTACTATTAAACTATTCATCTATCTATCTATCTATCTGTCCATCTGTCTATCTTTCTATCTGTTTATCTATCTATCCATCTGTCTATCCATCTATCTATCTATCTACCTATTTATTTATCTATCTATATGTCATCCTGTCTATCTATTTATCTATTTATCTATTTATCTATCTATCTAATTATTTTTTATGTGTGTGTGTGTGTGTGTGTGTGTGTGTGTGTGTGTGTGTGTGTGTGTGTGTGTGTGTGTGTGTGTGTGTGTGTGTGTGTGTGTGTGCGCGCGCGAGCAACTGAGACACGTTCATCATTCATAACGTG
>NC_087165.1:9943511-9966011 GCF_035594125.1 Scylla paramamosain | reverse complement strand
GAGGGTGTGAGTGACGTCTGACTGTTACGTAGATGTGTTTGAATGGCTGCAAGGGGGCTCTCTCTCTCTCTCTCTCTCTCTCTCTCTCTCTCTCTCTCTCTCTCTCTCTCTCTCTCTCTCTCTCTTATATCCATCATTTCCATCTCTCCTCCTCCTCCTCCTCCTCCTCCTCCTCCTCCTCCTCCAGCTTGTGACACGAAAGAAGAGAGGAAGCGACCAACGTGTGCGAGTCCCCAGACCAGAGCCAGTGAATGAAAGTCCCCGCGCTGCCGAGTGATGGTCAAGAGAAGAGAAATGCCGTAGCTGATAATGGCAAGCGATAAGACACACAGTAATAATAGACTCACTGCTCGGGTCCGTCTCTGTGTGTGTGTGTGTGTGTGTGGTGTGTGTGTGTGTGTGTGTGTGTTTTAAGGTGCATAGGTGTTCTAATTTGTTTTTATATTATGTTGTGTGTTGTGTTGTGTTGTGTTGTGGTGTGTTGTGTTGTGTTGTGGTGTGGTGTGGCAGGGTACGGTTGCACAAAGAAATCATAATCTCTAGACGTAGTGAGCAGTAAATACCTGAGGTGCGCTAATGAGAAGGAGGAAGAGGAAGAGGAAGAAGAAGAAGACAAGGAGGAGGGGGAGGAGGAGGAGAAATAAGAGGAGGAGAACAAGAGAATAAATTATATTGAGCACAAAAATAAAAAAAATAAAAAGTCCCTTCTCCTCCCTTTATACTACTTATTCTACCACCACCACCACTACTACTACTACTACTACTATCAGTACTACTACTACTACTACGGTAGAGAGAAAAAAAAAGAAAGGCTAGGACAAAAGCTGTTATTGGCTAAGATGAAAGCGGTACATTGCAATTACAGTTAGAGTCATGGCAGTGTGCGAGAGATAGGTGACATGGGCCTTAGATAGGACCCTCAAGGCGTGTATGTGGCTGTCTGGCAGGATGGCGGGCGGGAACACGGGGACACAGGAAGACATGGGTGCGGGGACGGAGAGACAGAGGGACAGACAGGCGTGAAGATGGATGACAGGCGGGCAGATGTATGCCTATAGATAAATATTTAGTAGCCACAGTGAACCATTTGGACAGCTCCTAAAATACACTATAGGGTTTTGACGGACATATTATTATCATGGCCTCTCTTTCTCTGTGGCTCTCTCTCTCTCTCTCTCTCTCTCTCTCTCTCTCTCTCTCTCTCTCTCTCTCTCTCTCTCTCTCTCTCCCTCTACTGCTGCTGCTACTACTACTACTACTGCTGCTACTACTACTACTACTTCTACTACAACTATTATTGTTGCTCCTGCTACTACTATTATTACTACTACCACTACTACCACTACTACTACTACTACTACTACTACTACTACTACTAATAATAATAATAATAATAATAATAATAATAATAATAATAATAATAATAAATAGATGATAAAAGAAAACAATAATATGAAGAAAGAAAGAAAGAAAGAAAGAAAAGAGTCACCAATTGCTGGGAAGTGAGTCACCTGAAGGTTCATTTTTCTGGTAAACAAAGATCAGCTGACTAGAGAGAGAGAGAGAGAGAGAGAGAGAGAGAGAGAGAGAGAGAGAGAGAGAGAGAGAGAGAGAGAGAGAGAGAGAGAGAGAGAGAGAGAGAGAGAGAGAGAAATATAAGAGGAAAGAAAGCGAGAGGAAATAAGATAAAGAATAAAGAAAGAGGGGAAGGGATGGTGCTGTTTTTTAAGGGTGTGAGAGGGAGAGAGGATTGGGGGAGGGAAAGGGAGAGGGGAAGGGAGCTTAGAGAGGGAATGGAAGAAGGAGAGGGGAGTCTAGAGGGGAAGGGCAAGGGGAGAGGCAAACTTTATTTTGGTTTTATGTCTTACCTGGGAACTGAAGCCAAATGAGAGAGAGAGAGAGAGAGAGAGAGAGAGAGAGAGAGAGAGAGAGAGAGAGAGAGAGAGAGAGAGAGAGAGAGAGAGAGAGAGAGAGGAAATAAACCTTGCATTCTTTGTCTCTATTTGTATGTTTATTTTTTTTTGTCTATTAGTATTGTCTCTCTCTCTCTCTCTCTCTCTCTCTCTCTCTCTCTCTCTCTCTCTCTCTCTCTCTCTCTCTCTCTCTCTCTCTCTCTCTCTCTCTCATTAAGTATGATAATATGTGCAACCTGACACACTTCCCCTTTCTCCTCTTTCCTAAACATTATCCTCTTCTTCCTCCTCCTCCTCCTTCTCCTCCTCCTCTTCCTTCTCCCTTTCCCTTCTTTCTTCATAACCCTCTCCCTCTCATGTCCCTCATTTTCTCATTCTATCCCTTCTTTCCCCTTTCTCTTCCCTCTTCCTTATCCTCTTCTTTATATTTTTCCCTCTTCCTTCCTTATCTTCCTCTCTTCCCTTATTCTCCTTGTCCTTCTCCTCCTCTTCCTCCTCTTCTAAGTCCTCCTCTTTCACTATATCCTCGTCCTCTTCCTTCGGTTCCTTCATTTACCCTTTTCTTTCTACCTCTCTCCCTCTCCTGTGCTCTTCCTCCCTCCCTCTCTTCCCTCTCCCTCTCCCTCTGTCGTCTTGCACATCCTTGTCGTCCTCCTCCTCCTCTTCCTTCTTTACAATTTCCCTTTTCTTTCTAACCTTCTTATCACTCTTATGTTCCTGCGCCCTTCGTCTCTTCTTCCCTTCTTTCCTCTTCCTTCTTCCTCTCTCTCGCCCTCTTCCTGTCTCTCCCTCTCTCCCATATAATAAGCGGAGTGGTTTTCGTCTTGGCGCAGTTAGTGTCAACATATTAGCATATTTGTCCACTGTGTCTCCCTTTAATCTCTTCTCTTCCTCCCTTACTCCCACTCATTCGCTGACGTTTCTCCTCCCCCACCCTCTCTCTCTCTCTCTCTCTCTCTCTCTCTCTCTCTCTCTCTCTCTCTCTCTCTCTCTCTCTCTCTCTCTCTCTCTCTCTGTTATTCCTTATTTCTTTCTTTCTTTCCTAGTTTAACGTTCAAAATTGCTACTGTTTGGTTAGTATTTTTCTCCTTCTGTCTGTCTGTCTGTCAGTTTCCACTCAACTGACTCGACTCTCTCTGACTTGACTCACCACTTCCAGGTCATTCCGGGTCACTCCGCGGGTCAGGTCAGGAGGTGGAGAGGAAAGACGAGAGGTTAATGAATATGCGAAAGGTGAAAGGGAAGGGAATGGAGACGGAGACAGAAAGAGAGAGGGAAGAGAGAAAGGAAGAGGAGAGAGGATGAGAAATGGCGACAGGTGAGACAGAGTAAGAGGAATATTAATTAAAAGGGACACAGTGATGACAAAAAAGTAAGGAAGAAAAGCAAAGACTAAGGCGAGGGAAATATGTTGTGTTTGAGTATAGAGGCACAGATTCTTGAACAAATAGTAGATGAAATTAACACACACACACACACACACACACACACACTCACATGAAGACACGACAGCTCATTAGAAGTTTTATAAGCACATGGTGAATAAAGGAAACACTAAAACGACCGACTGGCTTTCCTTATCACGAACATCACTGCACCAAACTGCTCGCCACACACAGCCTATCTCGTGGGAAGTCCGGGAGGTAAGAAGAAGTGGAAGAAGAAGAGAAAAAAAAGTAATCGGGTGCGCGGTATGCCAGGCGCGCACCTCCTTCTCGTCTCACTTGGAAAATCAATGCCTGTGAAAGGTTCCGTCATCGGCCAGACGAGGTGAGCCCAAGGGCGGGGTCATGGCGCGCTGCGGTGGTGGTGGTCGGGACCTCAGACTGCCGCTACTGTGGTATTGTTAAGTAGTTTCAATGTGGATTTCGGTTAGTGGTTTCGTTCGTTCGTTGATTTGTCTTATGCATTAGGGTTTGTTACAATTGTTATATACGTGGCAATTTGTTAGTCGCCTATTAACGTATAATGGATCTGAACTATTAGCTTTGGTACCGCAAGTAGACTTAGACAGACAGACAGACAGACAGACAGAAACAGAGGAAGAGAGAAAGTGAAGCGATAAAGAAAACAGTGAGCGTCTAAGGGTGTCTACAGGAACAAAGTATGCCAAGAAGGTTGCAAGACAAGGCACAGAAATCCAGCACGCGTAGCTCAGTGCACGGCAGCGTCTGTGTGGATGGACGTGCGGCTTCTAGAGGCTTGTCTCGCTGCCCACACTAAGCTCCTGAGGTCCCGAGTCTGAGAGGAGATAGCGTGTACCTTCCTCCCTCGACCCCTCACTCTTCCCGCCACTAAAGCTTATTGTTTGTGCGGTAGAGAGGAATTAGCAAGTAGACAGATTGATTGATAGATAGAAATTTATAGGCCACAAAATCACAGACACTTTTTTTTTATTACATCTCGAACTTTTTCAATAATTATCTTGTTAAAGTAAGTGGACCAAAATGACACAACCGGCATAAACACAAACGTGAAATTAATATAACCTACAACTGGTTCTATAAACACAAGGAGCATTCCATTGTATTTATATATGTATTTATGTATATAAACTAAACAATAGACAATTCTCAGTGGCATTATTGACTTAACCAAGAGGATTTTCGACCTAATACTGCAAAATCACTCTCTCTCTCTCTCTCTCTCTCTCTCTCTCTCTCTCTCTCTCTCTCTCTCTCTCTCTCTCTCTCTCTCTCTCTCTCTCTCTCTCTCTCTCTCATAATTCTGACCACACTTCCTTGGTTCTTAGTTTCTAGTTTGTTGCCAGAAAAAGAAAGAAAGACAGAAAAAAGAAAGAAAAAGAAAGAAAGAAAGACGAAAGAAATAAAAGCACCATCACCGCCATCACCATTGTTACCACCACCACCACCACCACCACCACCACCACCACAACCACCATCCTCAAAACCCATACAGCGCCTTTCCCCACACCTTCCCTAACACTGCCATCCATCAGCCGCAGCATCCCGTCCAGGAGAAGCACCACAGAGGCCAATACTTGATGAAATGAAGAGGCCGCAACAGAAAGAACGTGACAGGTTACAGATGCGTGGCCACAGCTTATTCTTAGCCAGGAGGAGGAGGAGAAGAGGAGGAGGAGGACACATATGTATTCAGCATCTGGTAAAGGAAATACATGGATGGTTACAGGGAATTTACTACTTGACAGGATTCGTGAGAGAGAGAGAGAGAGAGAGAGAGAGAGAGAGAGAGAGAGAGAGAGAGAGAGAGAGAGAGAGAGAACCAGCGACAAACTGTACCATACTAACCGTTCATTTCTATCTTATCGGACAGTTCAAAGTGGGGACGGTCCTGCTTGTTTTCATCCAGTTATCACGCAGTACTGCAGTTGTGAGATCGCTCCGCTCGAGTAAAAGAACCAGTAAATGAATGTTAAAATCTAATTGGCTCAAGTGTCGCGAATATACTGGTAACTTTTAACTGAAATGTAGCAGCATCCAAAAAAACTCAATTTATGCAAGTATTTTCTCATATTTACCATTCATAAAACCAGAAGAACTAAGCTACAATTATGAATCCAAAGCAATATGACCAAATACATGTCAGTATTGTTCAAGGCAGGCAGTGTTTATCGTGAGTTCTGAATTTTGAACGTGCACTGTGAAAGATTAACTAACAAGTATTGCGATAGAGTGAGGGAGCTTGAGAAGTCTGAGGTGAAGCATCGGGCGAAGGTAAGCAGTGTTTATCCATGATTCTAAATTTGCAACGTACACTGAGATAGATTAAATAACAGGTATAGTGTGTGAGAGAGAGAGAGAGAGAGAGAGAGAGAGAGAGAGAGAGAGAGAGAGAGAGAGAGAGAGAGAGAGAGAGAGAGAGAGAGAGAGAGAGAGAGAGACGAAGCTAGAGAATCGTACATTACATAAGCCTGAGGTAATAAAGTATTGGGCGAAGGCAGGGAGTGGAGTGGCACACGGGGGCGCTGTCAGGAACGGCACATAAATCGATGACAGATGATACTCCCGTGATTTGCTGCACCGAAGAAATTGCGAACAGATGAAGATGAGCCGTGACTAATAGGACTTGATGAGTGTGTGAGGGAGAAGGGGGACTTGTGTGAGGGGGAAATTAGTGGTATAAAATATAGATGAGGCAATGGAGGGCTTTAGGAGTTGGATTGGAAAGGAAATAAATCAAATAACATCAGTAAAAGGAAGATGAGAAAGATGAATGAGGGAGAGGAGCGAAAAAAAAGTTAGTGATGTAGTGAAGCAATAGATAGATCTGAGGATTGAATGGGAAAGGACATAAATCAAAGAGAAATGAGAGAGAAAGTTAATAGATCAAACGATACAAGTACGAGGAGTAAAATGAAGAATGTGAGGAAAAATAAGGAGGAAAATGAGAACAAATCTAATATAACTGATGCAACAGAAAGATTTAAGAGATGGATACAAAAGGAAATAAACCAAACATCAGTAAAAAGGAGGAAGAGAATAAGAAGTGGAGAAGGAGGAAAGAAAACCAACTGTATAAATATAAGGGAGAGGAAAAGAGAGGAAACATATCAAATAATACCAGTAGAAGAAGGAAAGGGAAAAAAAAAAAGAGAAGACGAGAAGGAGAAGAAAAACAAAACCAAACCAATGACATGAAATACAAGAAACAGGACTAAACAGAAAATGAATTAATACCATGAGTGGCAGAAGAAAAATGAAGAGGAAGAGAAGAAAGAAAAACAAGAAAAAAAAGACGAAGACAAGTAGGGTCAGAAAATAAAACCAAACCCAGTACCATGAGAGGAAGAATGAAACAGAAGGAAAAGAAAACGAATATAAAAATTGAGACCACATTCCTGTCTTCTCTATCTAACAATCACAAACAGCTTCTGGTCTCCTCTGCTCCTGCCATGCTTCACTTCGCGACGCCTCAGCCATGTCCGCCCTCCTTCCCTCCTTCCCTCCTTCGCTCCCTCCACGTTTCCTTCAGGCCCTCCGCAATCCGCAGTCCGCACCCCACTTCCCTCCACCTCACCTCCCCTCCCAGACTCTTTCCACCCGCAACCCTTCACCTAAACACATAAGGTCTTAGTGAGCAAATGTACGAATGTGACTTTCGACTTTGAAGTGAGGGGAGATGGCGGATGGGGGAGGGGGAGGAAAGTGCTATGCTCTCGTCATCAAATCCTGGGATGCCTGTTAAGCTGATCCCGCTGATATCACGTCAGCATAGCTCGTGAGAAATGAGGCGAGGGACCCACTACCTCCTCCTCCTCTTCTTCCTCCTCCTCCTCCTCCTCCTCCTACCTCCCTAATTTACCTGGGAGACGAGGCAACTCGGGGACGAATGTGTGTTGATGGTTGCAATGAGGTGGTGGTGGTCGTGATGTGTCGTGGTGGTGGTGGTGGTGGTGGTGGTGGTAAAAATTAATGTAGTAGTAGTAGTAGTAGTAGTAGTAGTAGTAGTAGTAGTAGTAGTAGTAGTAGTAGTAGTAGTAGTAGTAGTAGTAGTGGTGGTAGTAGTAGTAGTGGTAGTAGTAGTAGTGGTAGTAGTAGTAGTAGTAGTAGTAGTAGTAGTAGTAGTAGTAGTAGTGGCACTGACAGAGAGAGAGAGAGAGAGAGAGAGAGAGAGAGAGAGAGAGAGAGAGAGAGAGAGAGAGAGAGAGAGAGAGACCTTCCCCTTTCACCCATAATGTCACCCGTTACATGTAATCTTCCTCCTCTCTCCTCCTCTGCCTCCCTTTTCCTCTCTGCTTCTCTCTCCCCCTCTTCCCTCCTCCTCACCATACCTTTCCCCTTCTTCCCTCCTCCTCTTTCTGTTTCTTTCCCTCCCTCCTTCCTTCCTCCTTCTTTTTCTCCTTCTCTTCCTTTTCTACATTCATTCTTTGTCTCAGTTTTCTTCTTCCTTTTTTTCTTTTCTTTCCTTATATTCTTTATTCTTTTCTTTCCTTATCCCTTTTCTCCCTTTCAGTTTTTCCCTTCTTATTACTTTCCTTCATTTTCTACTTCCTTTCCTTTCTTTCTTCTAACATTTCTCCTCTGTCCTTCCCTTTTTTCTCTTTCTCCCTTCTCCCTCACTCTCTTTCCCCCCACCCCTCCCTTCCTCTCAGACCATCCTTCCTTCCCTCTCTTCCTTCCCCTATCCCGTACCATTCCTTCCCTCTTCATACATTCTCTCTTCCTTCATTCTTCGTCCTTAACTCCCGGAAATGAGCATCAGAAAGCCAGTAAGTACCACACAGTCGAGGCACAAGAGAGGGAGGGACAGGAGTGTAATCTTGGAGGGGATCGCCACCAGGAGCAGCAGGTCACCCGGTGGTAGGTTATAGGCAAGGCTTGTGAATGAGTGATCAGGCAGAGGGGAAAACTAAGGTGGGAACTAAGGTGATGGTGGGGAGAGGAAGTGGAGTGATGTGTATCGTTTCTCTTGGTAAACAGTTTGGCTTTCCTTGAGTAGGTGGTGGTGGTGGTGGTGGTGGTGGTGCTAGAGGGGGAGGAGGAGGAGGAGAGCAAGAACAAAAAGAACAACAAGAACAAGAACGGAAAAAGGGAAGGAGAACAAAAACAACAACAACATCAGCAATCAACAACAACAACAACAAACGCCACCACCACCACAAACAACAACACACACCACCACCATCACCAACAACGACAACAAACAACAACAACAACAACAAAGAAGAAGAAAAATCACCACTACTACCATCACCACAACTCTCACATCACAACAATGACACGCGAGAAACACCTTCCCTCACACCACCACCACCATCACCACCAATACCACCACCACCACCACCGCCACCGTCACTTACGTAGCCCATAAAGAGAACCTTATTTGACTCGAGAAAACACAGACCAATAATTTCTCTCGTAAACATACAAGAAGAGACGCTAGTGGGAGGTGGGGAGATCAGGAAGCTAAATTACTGGTTAGGGAGGAGAGATGGGCTGACGGGGAGGTAGGTAGGGAGGGACGGAGGGGAGATAAGGAGGGAGCGAGGGAGTGGAGAGAAGATGAGCAGCAGGAGAGAGATGTAAAAAGTGTAAAAGACTGCAGTGGAAGTTTTAAAGATGATTTTTTTTTTTTTTTTGAGAACAAAACTATGAAATATTTTTAACCAGATCAATAAATAAACATAAGACGTGATCGGTAAAAAAAAAAATGTGATAAAGGTAAAGGAAAATTGAAAAAAAAAAGGTAGGGGGAAAAAAGTAAGAATTTGGAAATAAGGTGCAAATATAGAAAACACTAAGACAGCAAAAAAAAAAAAAAATTGAGAACTTATGGTAAGAAAAAGGCGAAAGAAAATATATATGATAAAGAATAAAACCTGCAAAAAAAATGTGAGGTTCAAAAATAAAAAGAGAAAAGTAACAACAAAAGTAACGAGGAGAGTTAATAACTATAAAGAGCAAAAGAGGAGAAAAGAAGAAGGAAAAAGAGGAAGAGCAAAAGGGAGAAAAAGCAGAAGGGAAAGGAAGGAAAAGAAAATGAAGGAAGAAGGAAAGAGAAAGAAAGGGAACTAAGAAGAAAGGAAGAGAAAAAAAGGGAAGGGAAGGGAAGGGAAGGAAAGAAAAAGGATAATTAATGAAGGAAGAAAGGGAAAAGAAGAGAAGGAAATAGAAGGAAAGGATAGCGAAAAAATGGAAAGGAAGGAAAGGAAAGGGAAGGAAAGGGAAGAGGAGAGTCGGGAAAGGAGAGTGTAGAGGAGAAAGACTACATACACGTTAAGGTGAGGTGATCCATCAATGGCGGGAGGAAGAGGAGGAGGAGAGGAGGAGGAAAGGAGATATGGATGAGGGAAGGGAGGGAAAATTTATAGGAAGATGCTTAAACGTGTAGGAAGAGAGGAAAGACAGTCAGACAGGCAAACAGACAAGCAGACAAAAAGACAGACAGACAGACATAAGACAGACAGAGAGATCGAACGCATAAAAGAAAGCAAGAAATTAAAAGCAAGACATGGTATTAACTTGTGTCAGGTTTGCATGTCCCTCTTCAGGAGTAATTATGTCCATGCAGTGAATGAAAAGTAGTAAGATAGATAGATAAAATAGATAGACAGATAGACAGATAAATATTTACAAAAGCATAACAATTTATAATACACACAAACATACACAAACACAAAGGACAATAGCAGTGCAAAAAAGTAACAGTAACTAAGCGCTGGCATTTGGTGACACGAATTCATAAGGCAGTCTGCATTTAGACATTACAGTACACTAATAGACGACAGCAACTATAATAACACACACACACACACACACACACACACACACACACACACACACACACACACACACACACACACACAGAGAGAAACTGTCATCATAAAAAAGTGCCTTGCCTTCCCTCGCACCTCCTCCCCCGTCAGGTGGTGGTCGGGCCGCCTAATTAACAAAGGTGTGCCGGGCAGGGATCGCTCCTCCGGCGCCAGCAGCTGAGAAAAAATAGCCACGGGGCAGCAGGGGACGCAGCAGCAACGACAACACTGGCTGAGATAAACCGTATTCTGAAACACTTCTGCGCCGCATCTCCACGACTTGCGAAAGCCTCTACTTGTAGTTACACGGGTGTTTAAGGGTGTTTTCACGGTTCTAGTGATAGATTAGCAAGATATCTACAATATTAACAGGAGAAACACTTAAAAACCCAGCTGATTATCTCTATGGACTTAAAAATAGTCAGATGTGAGAGCAAAGCGTTTCAGAATACAGGCCAGAAGAGGCACGGAAGCGTTGCGTGCGCCGCGTGGGCCACCAACACTAGGACGCCGACCACGTGAGCACTGAGAATAGGCGTGCAGATGAAAGAGAGAGAGAGAGAGAGAGAGAGAGAGAGAGAGAGAGAGAGAGAGAGAGAGAGAGAGAGAGAGAGAGAGAGAGAGAGAGAGAGAGGCCAAGAACATGCACCCAGCACTCTAATTGAGGGTGAGGATGGGCGTGGGTCGTGACTGATGGCTTCGTCAGGTCGGGTATCTATCACAGCCCCGCCACCTGTCTGTCGCTGTCTATCAAGGAACCTGTTTATTTCTTCGTCCATACGTCTTCATGCATCTCTCGTGGGCGCGTGGGACACGACCAATCGCTTCAATCGAGATGCGTTGAGGTGACTGTGTCTCTGCCGAGAGAACCGCTATCTTCATTACGCTTGGTCTCAACAGTGTCATGCCAACCCAGTGACACGGTAACAAATTATAAGTTTGGAATATAAATACTACGCTATCTTTACGTTCATATTTAAATGGCAGAGTTAATCATAAAAATAAAACAACAATTATCTTTTTTGGGTTATTCCCGTCAGGTGTCACCACAGCGGATTAACCTTCTCTAATGCGTTCGGTCTTCTGAATTACAAGAGTGTCTTCTTTCACTGCATCTATAAACCTTCTTTCAGGTCTTCCTGTCTTTTTTCTGCCGGGTAGATCCATCTCCAGCATCCTCCTCCATACACACAAGTCATCTCTATTATATGAGCTTCAAAATTAGGATTGCAAGCTGAAGTGGACTTGTTATTGTTAATTAATGTTAATTCTCCGTATGTCAGTGTATTATCCTGAGTCAAGGACGAGGATTAACTATGCAAACATCAGTTCAGCTGAATCTGAAGCAGTGATGGGCGACATACGATACAGTCTTGAGTTCCAAACACGGGCGGATGAAGAGCAGCGGAATTTAACGTCACGGATAAAGAACTGAGGAGCCGTGGCGCATACACACTAAGCCTAACGGTGCGCGGGGTCTTGGTATATGAAGGAAAAAATCAATGACGATAATCAATGAATTTCAATGAAGTCACAGCGGAGGTCCAAAAGGTTATTGAATTATTAATCAGTGTTGGTAGAAAAAACAGATATATGAGATCTATGTTAGTTTACACGTTCTGTAGAAACACAATAAGTAAGAGACATCTTAAAATACATTCCCTCAAAAATAGTAATCTTCACCATGAAAACATAACACAATAAGGGAAACTGGAAGAAGCCATCAGTCTTACACGTGGCAGTCCCTGTATAAATCATACCACTTATTTCCATCCATCATCCTCTTTTGAAAATTTGTCTAATTTTTAAAAGCTCCCTCATGACTCGCCACTAATGACATGATTACTGAGTCTATTCCATTCGTCTACCACTCCATTTCATCATCGCCACCAGTCTTTGAGTCCACAGCAAGACAAAAATTAATAAGTTTACTGAATAAAAAAGAAAAAAACTCGATTACAAAGGTATGGAGAGTGTGGGGGGGATAGCAAGACAAAGACTTCAGTGGGTGGGGTGCACTACACCAGGTACCACACCACGCTGTACTGACTCATGAAACCTGACGGGGCTCTAATACATGAAAGGGAAATAAGGCACAATAATTACTTCCGTGCAGCCTGGAATTCGAACCCAGATCCTGTTAACTATGAGGCAAGTGTGTTCACCCGCCCCCCGGCCCCCGCCAGCGCCGCCATCGCTGTGGATTAGCATTCACAAGGTGTCGTCACGCGCTGGCTTTATTTCAACAGATTAAGAGCTCGGGCCTCAATAGCTTCCCGTGCTTCCTATCCCCTTCCCTCCCCACCACGTGTCTCTCTCTCTCTCTCTCTCTCTCTCTCTCTCTCTCTCTCTCTCTCTCTCTCTGTGTGTGTGTGTGTGTGTGTGTGTGTGTGTGTGTGTGTGTGTGTGTGTGTGTGTGTGTGTGTTTCATTTTTCTTTGAATTATGAAGGCGTGTCCATCCTTCGACACTACAACAACAACAACAACAACAACAACAACAACAACAGCAACAACAACAATAACAACAACTCTTTGACGTCTGACCTCACTAGAAGGCTGGTCACACATGCACATCCTATCAATACTTATTGTGTACACCATACACACACGCACGCAGCAACACAATTACACGCACGCGCGCACACACGCGGGCGCACCAGCCATCTTTGTCTTGTGAGTTCTTTGTAATCCACCTCGTGTCCTCGCATATTAAAACTTGTATACATTTTCTCTTTGTGAAGTTCTTCCTTTGTAGGGTTCAGTTCATTAAAGCAGCGGTCCTCAAATTCTGATGCTTCGTGGAACGGTAAAGGCACCAATCAGTCAGTGTAGTGCAGGCTTACTAAAAAGTACAAATTTAACCCTTTAACTGCTAATCACTCTTTCCATAATCATCTACAATTTTTAAAAGACTTATTTTTTTCGTACTATTCTCTTGAATACGTTCAGATTTAATTAACTTCTTTTTTCTCTTTATATTCATCTAAACAATGTATTATCGTGATCTCAATGCTAAACAAAGACGCCCATAGCTGCAAATAGGTTAACAGCACACACCTATCTTAGAAAATATAGCGCCACACTTTCCAGTTAGTCACGGCGCACAGTTTACGAGTCAGTGGTCTAAAGGATGCACTTTATCAAAACCACGATCTTAACCTGTTTTCCTCAAACAACAATAAAAAGTTGCAGTCTTGCTTACGAGTAGCTGTTTTGCTTCCCTGTATCAAGTTTTAGTGTTCCGAGAAAGAGCAAAGATGTAGGGGGATGAATATCGGATGTCCCTCAGTAAGTGGCAATGAATCTTGGGTTCGAATCATATTAATGCCCACAATTCTAAAGTCTTACAGAGATACGTACATAATTAAGAATATAGGGTGGCTCTCTATTCAAGACCGTTTGCAATAAAGAGCTTTTTCATACATAAGGAGTAACAATTTCACCATTATTTGACTACAACTTTTTAAAAACCCAGTATTTTGTTTTTTTATGAGAAGACTATCTTGATTATGTGCTAGATATAGTTAAGGGACGAGAGAGAGAGAGAGAGAGAGAGAGAGAGAGAGAGAGAGAGAGAGAGAGAGAGAGAGAGAGAGAGAGAGAGAGAGAGAGAGAGAGAGAGAGAGATCCATTTGGACACAACTCATTTCAAATTTTTACGTTTCATCATCACGAGATACATTTGGACTCATTCTTCATCACGTGACCTCCTCTATCTCTCTCTCTCTCTCTCTCTCTCTCTCTCTCTCTCTCTCTCTCTCTCTCTCTCTCTCTCTCTCTCTCTCTCTCTCTCTCTCACAAAGACCACAAACCATATCCCTGCTCTCCTGTGCCTCTACCTTCTCTTCCTTACCAACCACCACCACCACTTCCCCTATCCTGTCTCCCTGTCCCCTTCACCTCCTGGCCCCTTCACCCCTACCTCACCCTGCCTTCAGTGACTCGTGCAATCCTCGACCTGACCTTGGGGCGACACAGCTCGTTTGATTGGCCAGCGCGGTGATGGAGTGACGCTCCGGTCTGACAGACCCAAAACAACCCGTGTATAAATAAGTGACGCCGCTGCTGCTGCTGCTGCTGCTGCTGCTGCCACGGCCACGCTGCGTCAAGACTCCGCTCTGCCAGAGAGGCCACCACGGCGATGGACGGTGACGTGGCCTACAGGAGGAGGGTGGTGACAGGCGAAGACGAACACAATAGAGGACATTACAAAACTGATCTCATTGTGTTCAGGCACCATAACGAAAAATGGTGATGATGATAGTTCTGTTGTTTATAATGATGATGATGATGCTAATGATATTAACAAAGAAATAAGGGATTTCGGCATTTTTTTTTTTTTAAGACAAGAAGACTTAAGAGCCTTTGACAAATCTGAGCGTGTGAGAGTAACTTCGCTCCCTGTATGAAGCAAAGAAGTAGATCAGTAAAGCGGAATAAGAACAGAACTTCTTCTGCAGAACATTTATGTAAAGTTATGACACATTCCATTACAACTAAATATTAACAAATAAAAACACTAATTCCATATAGACATTTTTTTTCTACCCATGATAATTTATCAAACGCTTAATTGTCTTCTTCCGGCTTGTTATAACAGCTCTAGTGGAAATTAGAGGAATTTTCAAGGACGCTTTAATGATTTCAGTGATAGTTCCACAAAAATTCTGTATCACCAACGGAAATAAACATCATGGATGCCTGATTAATCATCTTTGTGGCTTCTCTTCTCAAAAGCACTTCAGAATGTATACTCGCCCTGTGGATTCACCAAATAACCAACAACAAATAGCAGTAACCGGTAATCGAGTAGCTTGTTAGAAAAATGCTGCAGAAGTTCAATGTGATGAGAAGAGAAGAGAAGAGTCATATGTCGGGAGAAGAGTGATGGAGATGGAGGTGCAAGGCAGGAGACCAAGAAGCACAACAAAGCGGAGGTGGATAGACTGTGTAAGAAAGGATTTACGAGGACAACTGTTGAGGGATGATGTGTATGACCCGGTCTGGTGGAGAACTGTCAGAAACATCGACCCCCACAGAGACGTGCAAAGAGATGCCAAGAAAGAAAAATACGATTGATCTTTGTCTTTCATTGACTGTCACTGTATGCTTCTGTCCAGGCTGTGTGTCGGGGAATCATTTTGACATGGATCTTCTATTTTTACTTTTCAATTTTGCTTACCGTGGGAAATTATGAAAAGGAAAAATAAAGACGTATTCGAGTGGCTTATTTCATTCACTTCCATTACGTCTTATATCCTCTAATCTGATAATCTTCAAGCAAAACCTAACAAATAATGGAGGGAATCAGATTTTCAGCAAACGGAGGACTTAAGATCGAGGGAGAGTTTTAAGCAAAGATACAAGGAGAGCCGCATGTTACCAGACTTCTGACCAAGACTATATAAAACTTGCCCAGACCTTGATGGCGCACTAAATATAATGTGTCTCCTCCCAAGTTGCTACATAACGACATGACTCACTGACGATTTCCACTGAAAGAGGAGTCATCTATTGCTGGCATAAGGAATCCACTTGGCAAATGGCTGTTACTGAGAGAGAGAGAGAGAGAGAGAGAGAGAGAGAGAGAGAGAGAGAGAGAGAGAGAGAGAGAGAGAGAGAGAGAGAGAGAGAGAGAGAGAGAGATCCGTCTTTCTCCCTAACAACCATGACACACTTTCTGGTTCCACTTGAATTTTAAAAGAGATAAAACTTTTACTTTTCTATCTTTTAATTTCATCTCAACCTCCACTTTTAAATGTAGTTTCTTTTTTACTCCAACATTTTATTCATCCAACTCCTCCTTCTCTTTTCTTCTACACTTCATTTGTTTCAGCATATTCATATCTTTATTTTTTTTTCCATTTTTGCATATCCTTCCAAGCTAACTAAACATGACATTCCTCTTTTGGACATTGGATCTCTCTCTCTCTCTCTCTCTCTCTCTCTCTCTCTCTCTCTCTCTCTCTCTCTCTCTCTCTCTCTCTCTCTCTCTCTCTCTCTCTCAACCACAGTCTACTCGCCTTTACCTTCTTCACGTTCACCTTTTCTTCCTTCCTTCCTTCCTCCCTTCCTTTCTTTCCCCTTTGTCGCCCCTCCATCTTAACACCTAATTACGCCTCTCCTCTTCCCTCTCCTTCCTGGTCTCCTCTCTTCCTTATCTGCCAATACATCACTCGTCCCCTCCCCGCCTATCCGCTCGGCCTCCCTCCCTGAAGATACAGCAGACACCCCATTAAATGAAATAAAGACAGATGGGCCTCCCCCGCTTCTCATTTTCTTCACAGTAGTGTATTTTCGTCTCCCGTTTTCTGTCTTGTCTCTCTGTCTGTCAGGGAACTTGACTTTTGAATGGGTTTATACTTGTGGGCGTGAACCGGAAAGCATTTTTTTTTAAGGGAGGTTCAAGATTTATGAAGTTTTCTGTTTTTGGTCGTGGTTGTAATTGTGTTGGTTGTGATGGTGGTGGTGGTGGTAGTGGTGGTGGTGGTGGTAGCTATCATCTATATCCATAAATTTCTATAATGTTCTTTTTAAACCTCCCAATTGACTCAGCCAACAAGATGATTACTGAGTCTATTCCAGAGAGCCAAAGATTATAAGGGAAGCCGCAAGAAGCCATCAGGCCAACACGTGGCAGTCTTTGTATAAAATATGCTTTCCTGTTTCCACCTCTCATCCATTCCATAAATTTGTCTAATCTTATAAAGGTCGCTATTGACTTTATTGATTCTATTCACTTTTATCTTTTTTCTTATTATTCTAGTAACTTTAGCAACCTTGAAACCATTATTTTTTTTTACCTATCCTGATTACTGATCCTGATAATTTTGTTTATCTTTCTTCAGGAACACGAAAACTTCTACCATACACCTCTATGATAGGACTTTTTCAAGCATCACAGAATTATCAGTCACTTTATCATGGATTTTTTTTTTCACTGATGATGCAGAATCCTTGTTAAGTGTTATGAGAAGGGTCAGCAGTCAGGACAGGACAAGCATGATGAAATTACATTAAAAAGTATATATGATCAATAAAATCAATAAGGAGCTTCATAACATTAGGCAAATTTATGGATAAGAATGAGATGTGGAAACAGTGGACATTTTATATACATGGACTGCCACGTGTAGGCCTGATAGCTTCTTACAGCTTCCCTTATTTTTATTCCCTTATTTTATTCCCTTATTTTTATGTAAACTATCCCTAGAAACATGAAGGCACACACGAAGTACACAATAACTTCCATTAGTCCCTGTTAATAGTAATGAAAACGAGATATAGAAGCGTTTAAGAATACTGTCTTTTGGTACTTCTTCATCTAATAACATTAACCCTACTGTCTTACTTACATCATTACTAACAACACAACCAGCTCTCCTCTACTGAAAGCTGCAATTTAATACAATATTCTTGGACTCTATCGCCCTTGAAACCTTTAACAGAGCAGCAGGGAAAAGAGTGAGTGTGGCTGAGAGTACAGGAGAGAAAGGGACGAAGGAAGGGTAAAGGAGGGACAGGGAGGAGCAGGGGAATAGGGAAGGGAGAGGCAGGGAGGGGCAAAGGGCAGGGGTACGGGGCTCTGACAGAGAGAATGGGGCGGAGGGGAAATGGACCAGAGGGTATAAATTTTCACGTGAAATGATGGGAGAAGGGGTTGGTCTCTCTTTCTCTCTCTCTCTCTCTCTCTCTCTCTCTCTCTCTCTCTCTCTCTCTCTCTCTCTCTCTCTCTCTCTCTCTCTCTGCTAAACCTAAACTGACATACAAAAGCAGCGACACAACATAAAAATGAATAAGTCTCATCAGTAGCTTGAGATCCACTCTCTAGTTGTGGTTTGCTTTCCTTGACTTACTCAGAAAATGACAACGAGGCTACAATGACTTTAAATAGACAACGTGAATTTCTGCAGCACTTAAGCAATACAGAAAAATGAGAGTGAGAGAGCTTTAATCCTCTTCCTTCACTAATACTTACACTACTAATGAGAGCATGACATTTTTCTACTATATTTAAACAACACTATATGACTTTACTAAACACAATACTACAGGTGTGAAAACATTTGAACTACAACATCACTCCTTCAGAAACTGTACCTCAAACTTGCATCACAGCGTTCCTGATTACTGAGTCTATTCCAGGAAGCCTTAGAAGAAACCATAATAGTAAAAAGTAAAAAAAAATATATATATATATATATATTCTCTTACCTAAAACCCCGAACGAGTCCAAGATATACATATATACCAACACTCTTGTCCAGATTTTCAAGACATTTTTCATTCCGTTATGAAAGCCAGAGCGAGAGAGAGAGAGAGAGAGAGAGAGAGAGAGAGAGAGAGAGAGAGAGAAAAGGTGCGGACAACCAGCTTGCCATTAATCTCCTAACCTAGAACAAGCACATCTGATTCGACTGTCCCCTGCTGCTGCTTGGCCGAAGGAAGGGAAGGAGGAGCGACACTGATGCCCGGAGACACTCAGGTGAATACTTGGGATTACCGCCAGATTACAAGTGAAGGAAGAGGTTCGTGTGGTCTGTTTCTCAGCAAATATCTGACGGACAGACGGACACACACACACACACACACACACACACACACACACACACACACACACACACACACACACACACACACACACACACACACACACACACACACACACACACACACACACAGTCTCGTCTCGTCTTTCTCCCTATCTCCCTACCTATCTTCCTATCTATCTACATATCATCTAGTTATCTATCTATTCTATCTATTTACATGTCTATCTATCTATATACATCCATCTATCCATCCATTTGTCTGTCTATCTACCCACCTGTATATCTATCTTTCTGTCCATCTCTTTGTCTTATCTGCCTGAATAACATTTAAGGGGGAACATTAAGAAATCACAACCCGTAGAATTAATTACCACGCAGATAAAGGAGATGTTCAGTTATGCGCGACACGCCTGATGAGCAGTTCTCACGGTAGAATGAACCATTGTAATTCATCAGGCATTGAAAACACGACGCTTCCGTGAGACTGCTTTCCGTCTCGTGCTAAGTACTCGTATGAATATGTAGCAAGACTTTCTACTTTCTCTCACCTCTATTCTGTCCATCTCTCTAATGCAAGAGTTCACCAGTATTCTCAGTCTCATCCATCAAGCAAGACTTTCGACTTTCTTTCACCTCTATTCCGTTCACTTCTATAATACAAGAGTTAACCAGTATTCCCAGTCTTTCATCCATTTCGCAAGAGCTTCTACTTTCTCTCACTCATGTTCTGTGCACCTCTGTAATGCAAGAGTTAACCAGTATTTTCAGTCTTTCATCTCTCTAGCAGGACTACTGTCTCTCACCTGTATTCTGCCCACCTCTCTAATGCAAGAGCTAACCAGTATTCTCAATCTTTCATCACTTTTTCTGGTTAAATTCTGGAACGCCCTGCTTATTTCTGTGTTTCCCCCTTTCTATAACCTGAACTCTTTCATGAGGGAGGTTTCAAGAGACTTATCCTCCAATTTTGGATAACCCTTTTGGCTCTTCAAGGACTAGCACCTTAGTGCATATTTTCTTCCTTTTTATTTCCCTCGGCCCGTCTTACATAAAAAATATATTAGAGATTCAAGGTATGAAAAGGAAGGGGAGGTTGGAAGTAAAATATTCATTAGAGTTCCAAAAATTCAAATCACCATAGTAATTAAGTATTTACAAATAAGGCGGATTCACCGAAATTTTCCACCAGCTTAAAGGAATTCTGAGTTAAAGTACTTTCTCTCTCTCTCTCTCTCTCTCTCTCTCTCTCTCTCTCTCTCTCTCTCTCTCTCTCTCTCTCTCTCTCTCTCTCTCTCTCTCTCTCATCCTCACCCTTTGTTTCCCAAAATGACAGAAAAAGACTTCCTCCATAGGCCTACCGGTCCCAGAGAGAGAGAGAGAGAGAGAGAGAGAGAGAGCACCACTAGTGACGAGCAGATCCCCTCTCACGTACCTAGTAAGCCTGAACTAAGTAAGCCTGAACCATTGTTCCTGTTACACACTGACGTTTTTCATACATTTAGCATTATGGAAGAATATCGATACTCAAGTCATATGAGTCTCTAGATTTGTGGTTTAGGTCAAATACAGTTGTCTATAAAGGCCTCAAGACGTTTTGACCATAGGTGACTTGATACTCAGACCTCTTAGTGCCCAGTGTCTCTAGATTCACATATTTTGGCTACAGGTTTAGTGAAGGGAGCGTGTGAAGCCATCTACAGTACACCGTTATAATAAGGTCATCCATATATTCTAGCCACACTCACTGAAATCCAGTCAACCAACATACTCATGCACTCACACACACACACAACAACATACCCAGCCATCCACATACGCACACCAACCCATTCATTCACTCCACCCATCCACCCTCATATCCATCTGTTATTCTCTCACTTTATTTCAATTTCACCAAGTCTATTCCCTCCAACTCTTAGTCTTTCCCCCCCTAATTTCACCACCCTGTCTATCCCCCCCATCTGCATCTGCATCTCATATCCATCCATAGTCAAAGTCACCTACCAATCCACCAATCCACTCACTGACGTCCGTGTGTGTGTGTGTGTGTGTGTGTGTGTGTAGCCAGGTGTCAATGAGTTTTTTTTTTTTACATATTTTACATTATTTTCATTTTTCAAACCATAAGCTGATTATCAATAAATGCAATGACTTGAATTCACAAAGGCATCTTCTCTTTCTTCTTTCAAAATATAGTAGGCATTGGGGTCTCTCTCTCTCTCTCTCTCTCTCTCTCTCTCTCTCTCTCTCTCTCTCTCTCTCTCTCTCTCTCTCTCTCTCTCTCTCTCTCTCTCTCTCTCTCTCTCTCTCTCTCTCCCTTTATTCACTACACAGATTATTACATCCACCTTCCTCAGTCTTCACGCGTATTTTCCTCTCCTCTTGGTAATGTATCTTTCTCTCCCTCTCCTTCCCATTCCCTCCCTCCCTCCCTCCCTCCCTCCCTCCCTTCTGCTCGGGTTTCTGTCAGTCTCTTCCGTCTCACTGCTGACACACACTCATGAGATGGCTGAGGGTTCCCGACACACACACACACACACACACACACACACACACACACACACACACACACACACACACACAATAATGAGGAGGAGAAGGAGGAAGAAGAAAAGAAGGGGAATGAGAAACATGAAAAAGAAGAACACAAGCACAACGACGAAGTTAAGAACGAAAACATAAAGAACTGGAGAAAAGGAGGAAAAAAAAGCCAAGAAAAAAAAAGCGAGAAGTCAAAAGAGGAAAAGGAGGAGGAGGAGGAGGAGGAGGAGGAGGAGGAGTGACCTATGTACCTATTCTTGGCGTATGTCTTGAAGGAGGAACAACAGGTATGATTTACACGGAGCATCCATCAATTAGAGGGACGAGGTGTGACGGGCGGGCAAGGCTGGGCTGGGGCCGCTCCTCTTTACGCCACGCCACGCCACGCCCCGCCTCGCCTTACTCACTGGCTTGAAAAAAATGAATTAATAAAATAATAGATAAATTAATAAAGAAAGACATAGATTAACAGAGAAAATAGATAAAATAATAAATAAATACATAAAAGAAAGAAATGAGAAAGAAAGAATGAAAGAAAGAAAGAAGGAAAGGAAAAGGAATAAAATAGTCCTCATAGTATGAAGCAAAACCTTTCCCTTTTATTCACAATTTGCAAGGAATGCTCACTCTTACAAATTTCTGGATATGCATTTCTCAATCAGTCCATCAGGCAATCAATCAACCAATAAAAATTTCACTTCCATCCAACAGGTCAGTATTCACTATATCACCACAAGAATGAGTTTTAAATAACATATACTGTCCAGCTCCTCTAAACATCATGTCGAGTGTACGAGAGTTGATGTAATGTGCCGGAGATGCATATTGATGGCACCCAGCCCACCAGTATTTCCTGTCCACCGGCAAACCAGGACACAGCAGCCGTGGGAGCAGCACATCAGGCATTCCTGGGCCGAGGCGTGCGCTTGAGTCATTCTCCGTCACTCCACAAGCATATAAATCTTCCTCACTCTTCCATCATCCGCACACAACTTCCAAATAAGCTCATAAGACGCCTATATCTTCTTTTGTCATATTCTTGTGCAGTTCTCGTCTTCTCTTGCGTGAATATTGACTGAATTCAACTCAAGTTTACATAATCGCAAATTCTTTCGTTATAGTTTAGTTACACCATCAAAACAAAGGAATTCGGATGATAACAAATAAATAATATATCCTTAGGTTTTTGCAAGACTGTTTGATTATAATATTTTCCAATAACATAGTATAAAAGGATAGAACAGCACAGTATAA
>NC_087165.1:9928511-9938511 GCF_035594125.1 Scylla paramamosain | reverse complement strand
ATTTTTTTCACTATTTTTTCCCATTGTTATTACGATATATTATGAAAGACAAAAAAATATCAATACTAGTTCAAATTATTTATTTTTTTTTATAATGTAGTATAAAAAGACTAACTTTCCATGAGTCTAATAATAAAAGTCCTGCTAAAAAACAAGGTACCTGTTAACTCAAAGAACTATTTTGTAATTAAGCCCAATCACTTCAACCTGAACGATTTTAATTATGCAGCCCATCACAGCCAGAGAGGCGAAACTGAGGTGGTCTCAAGAGGAGAGACGAGGGGTGTGTGGGAGGAGGATGGTGGAGATAAATCTACCCGGGGGAAGAAAAAGAGGAAAACCTAAGAGAAGGTTTATGAATACAGTGAAAGAAGTCATCCTTGTAATGAGTGTGAGTGAGGAAGGATCAGACGACCGAGTGCATTGAAGAAGATTGATCCGCTTTGACGACCCTGGACGAGAGCAGCCGTTACTGTCTGAGGGAGAGGAAGGTGGTAAATATGGAGCAATACCAGTAGTAAAGCATATGAATAAGACGTAAGACAGAGGTGTGATATACGAACAGTGCTTAAGTCTAGTGTGGGTTGCAGGTGTACTGAACAGTTGTATAGTGTTATCAAAGAGGTTTAATCTAGGATATAGTGCATAGTTGTGTGGTGTTGTGTGTGAGATATTGGGGATGGTTATAGTATGGTATGGTGTGGTGCGGTGTGGTGTGGTGTGGTGTGGTGTGTTTGGAGAGACGGTGTCAAGTGAAACTGATTACGTAGAGTGTGACTGGGGAGGGAGAAGAGGAAAAGGGTGTTGGGAGAGAAGGGAGGGAGAAAGGGAGATGGAGGGAAGGGATGTGATGAGGGAAGGGATGTGATGAGGAAAGGAGTGTTAAGAGGGAAGGAGGAATAAAAATTAGAAGAAGGAAGAAGGGAAATCTAGGTGCTAGGTTGACAGACTAGCTGAGTGACTGATTGACTGACTGGTTGAGTGAATAAATGACCTGCTGACAGACTGACTTACCAACCAACTGACCGACTGACTGACTGGTTGATGTAAGACGCCAAAGCAACGGACCATAATATAGAGCAGAAGAGGAGGAACAAGAGAATGAAAGAGATGCGTTTGGGAATGAAGAGAAGAGACCATTTGTGGGTTAGTAAAGATACAGAAGTTAATGAAAGTGGAATAGAAACACGTGTGACAAGGAATGAAGAGAGAGACATTGTGGATAAGTAAGGACACAGGACAAGAAAATCAAGGAAAGAGGGATAGAAAGACAAGGAATGGAAACTAAAGTGCACGGCCGAGAAGGGAAGGCAAGGGTTGGGGGAAGAGATGAGGGAGGAGTTGTGGCTCAGCGGCTCACTGGCTCTCACCTCCAGCCAATTAGTGGAGGTGCAGGTGGACCCTCTCACCTTCCTGTTCTCGGTTAATCTTTTTGTTTGGCTGATTTAATTACTGTTTGTTTTGTGTCTGTCTGTCTGTCTGTCTCTCTCTCGCTCCCTAAAAAAAAGACGACAGAGAACCACAACACACCACCACCACCACCACCACCACCACCATCACCACCGTAATAACACTTGTCAACAAAAGTGGGAACAGAAACGTTCCGGTATTTATAAATTCATTAACTATCCTTCTCATCGCCTCCTCCCACCAGCCCCTTCTTCCCTCCCCACCTCCCTCCTTCCCCTTCCCCCCAAACGCGTAGCCGCCCTGCACGTGGCCCTCCTCGCACGTGTTTGCCCCGCACGTGCACCAATACGCGGGAATTTAATTTGTCAGTCCCTCAATATGTTCCGCTCTTGTTCTCCCTCCCTCCCTCTCTCTCTCTCTCTCTCTCTCTCTCTCTCTCTCTCTCTCTCTCTCTCTCTCTCTCTCTCTCTCACCATGAATTCCATATGTTGTACATTAAAGGGCAAATTTTATCTGTGTATTTACCTTTTTTGTTGAGTTCGTGTGTGTGTGTGTGTGTGTGTGTGTGTGTGTGTGTGTGTGTGAGAGAGAGAGAGAGAGAGAGAGAGAGAGAGAGAGAGAGAGAGAGAGAGAGAGAGAGAGAGAGAGAGAGAGAGAGAGAGAGAGAGAGAGAGAGAGAAATACCAGGAAAAGAATATACACAAGCCGACAGACAGATATAGATAGATAGATAGATAGATAGACAGATAGATAAATAGACAGACAGACAGACGGATAGACGGACAAAGCAAGAACACAAAGAACCAATAACCCATTCTCTCTCTCTCTCTCTCTCTCTCTCTCTCTCTCTCTCTCTCTCTCTCTCTCTCTCTCTCTCTCTCTCTCTCTCTCTCTATTAAAATTATGGAAGTCCACAGGAAGAAGCTAAACAAAATCATGAGGAGGATCAGAAGGAGGAAGAATAGGATTAGGTTTAGGAGGAGGAGGAGGAGGAGGAGGAGGAGGAGGAGGAGGAGGAGGAGGAGGAGGAGGAGGAGGAGGAATTCATTAAGAGTGTGTGAAGCGTGATAATCTCTATTGACATTGCTCATTCATACCATGAGAGAGAGAGAGAGAGAGAGAGAGAGAGAGAGAGAGAGAGAGAGAGAGAGAGAGAGAGAGAGAGAGAGAGAGAGAGAGAGAAAGAAAGAAGGAGAGGAAAGAGAGAGAAACTAGAAGAGAGGGGATGAGGGGTAAGGAAGGTGTATATTGCGGAGGGGAGAGAGGGAGAGAAGCAGAAAAGAGAGGGCAGTGAGATAGGGAGAGTGAAGGGAGGGAGAGAGTAAGGGGCGAGAAGGAGAGGGATATTAACGCTTACCCATCACGCGGCCATCACATTAATCGTCATAACACGCCTATCACTTGTACCATAATCCCTTCCAGTGTGGGGAGCGGGTGGTCGTGAGGGGAGCAGGACTGAGTGGAGAGACGAGTGAGCTGGGAATGGAAGGCGAGGGGGTGAACATGCAGGAAATAACACTTGTACTTGTATAGAAAGAAGATTTTGTTTATGTGGTTTTGTTCTTTGTGGATTAGGAGAGAAGAGTGGAGTGAGAGGAAAGAATGATTAGGAAAGGAACATGCAGGAAATGACACTAGTATTTGAATAGAGAGAAATGTTTGTGTTTATGTGATTATTTTGTTCTTTGGGTTAAGAAAATGGATTAATTATGAGAGAGAGAGAGAGAGAGAGAGAGAGAGAGAGAGAGAGAGAGAGAGAGAGAGAGAGAGAGAGGAAATAACTGTCACTGATCACTTAACCATACCAGTAACACTTCCAACACAAAACAGGTATTTATCTGAAAAGTGACCTTCGAATGAATCCCTAACAGGTTAATTGCGTCATGTCAGCCAGCAGGTGTCCAGGTGACGGGAGGCTGGGCTGCTCCATTCCTGCACGAGCTTGTCCTGAAGAAACGTTTCCAGGAAGCAACGGGATAGGTGGATGCTGGATCTTCATTCTCTTTCCTTTTTTTCCCACCAGATATTGACGGAAATGTGTATCTGTTAGTAGTTATGGACTTTAAAATGACGGGAAATGCAGGTGAGATTTTTCGAATAGTTGTTTAGATTTCTCCAAAGGTGGTGCTATATAAGATCATAAGAGATTAAAGGAAGTTGCAAGAATCTGTAACAAAACATATGGGACACTAAAGTTAATATATTTGTTAAGAGTTTTCACAAGCTATGCACAACCTGAAAATAGTTGATTATAATGTATTTGAAATATCAACTGCTGTCAATAAAACTATGATTTTAAATCCTTCAAGAGGGAGATTTAAAGACACTAATCATTTTCTTTAATATTCCTTTGCACTCTTTAGGGACTGGCACCTTCAGTAGGCCTCTTTATTCATTTATTTATATCTTAGCTTTATTATTGCCTTTGGTCAGATTCCCTCTTACGTAAAAATATATTTATTCATCCATCTATCTGTCTATCCATCTATCTATGAATATCCCACACAATGTACAAGTGGACGTTATGCTTTCTTCCCACGATAAGTGAATGAAAAACTTGACTTAGGTTCAGGTGAATGGCATCTCCGGTCCCACAGGCCACTCCCACGTCTTGTATCTGAAGCCAAGCAAAGACCTTGACTCGACCCCTTGCCCTGTCACCACTGAATACTTCATGCGGTCAACAAATCTGGGAAGAAATTTATAGCAACATCTACCAGTAATACAGTGCAGGAGTGAGCCTTGAGGGACACCGCCAAGGAGAGAAAACAAAATATTTATGTTCAAGACTTTCATCACTCCCACGACCTATGACAATTAATGTGCAGGAATATATTTTCTTTAATAATAAACTACATCCAATAACTCAGTCATGCAGAAAACAAATATGGAAATTATTAATGTCATGAGAGAGAGAGAGAGAGAGAGAGAGAGAGAGAGAGAGAGAGAGAGAGAGAGAGAGAGAGAGAGAGAGAGAGAGAGAGAGAGAGAGAGAGAGAGAGAGAAACAAAGATAGAGATACAGACAGACAGACAGAGAGACAGAAACAAATACAGACAAACTGAAATAAAGATACAGACAGACAGACAGACAGACAGACAGACAGACAGACGATCAGACGTAGAGACGTGAGCGCGCATGTGAAATGAGAATACATAAATAGATCAACCTTATGTAAGCTTTAAGATTACGGCGGTGGCGGCTTGAGGGGCATCTGACGTCTGACCATCTGGCTGAAATGGTTTACAGAGGCCGTGACGTTTGCTAATATACGAGGGGAAGGGAAGGGTTGGGGAGCCTCTATGACACATCAACTAGACTTGCTGTCCGCGATGTGACATACCTGATGATTCTTAAACGTTTTTCAGCGTCCTATCGCAACTGCTTTCAAAGGGACTGTAGTGGAGGCTTTCATTAAGGTCTTCATGGTTTTAGTGATAGTTTAACAAGGGTTCTACACATTCAAGTGAAAAATATCCATGAAAAGCCTGTTACCTTTCAAAATACTCTTGAAAGTTATGAGGTTCTCAACTGTGTGTTCATGGTTTTAGTGAAGGTTTAACAAGGATTTTGCACTACCAATGAATAAAACATTATGAAAACCCGTGTGATCATCTATGTGTCCTTTGAAAATATTCTAGAAAGTTATGGAGGCTTTCAATGCTCTTTTTCTTGGTTCTAGTGATAGTTTGACAAGGATTCTGCTCTACCAGTGGAAAACAAACACTCACGAAAACTCGATCAGTCATTTATGTGGCCTTTGAAAATACTCCTGAATGTTATGCAGGTTTTCAGTTAGTGCATTCATGATTCTAGTGATAGTCTGACAACATTTCTGTACCGTCAAGGGATAAAACATGCATGAAAACCCGACTAGTAATCTCTGTGGCCTTTGAAAATGCTCCCAAAAGTCATGGAGGTTTTCAATGGTGTTTTTATGGTCCAATGCAGTGACAGCTTAGTGAGTATTCTCCACCACCTGTGAAAAAAAAAAATCCATAAAAAACCAACCAATAATCGTCATGAGAGAGAGAGAGAGAGAGAGAGAGAGAGAGAGAGAGAGAGAGAGAGAGAGAGAGAGAGAGAGAGAGAGAGAGAGAGAGAGAGAGAGAGAGAGCAAATCGGTTTAGAAATACCAGTCCTAAGAGAATGCCCATTTGACAGTAGTATCTATCTTAACCACCCAGCCTCCGCTCACTTATGTTTTGATAAGCAAGGAGAGATTTCGACTTTTACAGAGGATCACCAGTGCAATAAGGAATGTGGTGCTTAGCTTCTCGAGTCAATAAAGGTGAGGAGTCTACTTAACTTTATGAACCCTGATGCAGTAATTTTGCTGACTGAATGTACATAAAAGGCCTAAGAACGTAAGAAAACAAGAGAAGCTGCAAGAAGCCATCAGGCCTACACGTGGCAGTCCCTGTATGAAACAAACTTACCTATTTAAACTTATCATTCCCACCTATAAATCTGTCAACTCTTTTAAACATTATACGTATATAGGAAGGAAGAGATGATTAGGGGAAAGAATATCAGTGAATACATAGAAGGAGAAGAGGGAAGAAAGAGAAATGAGGGAAGAAGAAATAACTGCTAAACTAAAAACAGAAAAGAAGAAAATACACTTGAGAAGAAAGGGAGGGCAGATTAAAGGACTAATGAAGGAGGAAGACGGAAGGGAGGGAAAGGAAAGAAGGTCACAAAGGGGGAAAGGTTATGTGAAAGTGAAGAAGAGTGAGAAGGGGAATGAAGCAACAGGGAGGGGGAGGGCAAGAAAGGAAATGACAGTGAAAGGGAAGATATGGAGAAAAGAAGGGATAGGAAAAAAAATAAATAGAGAGAGGAAAGGATTGAAAACAGAGGAGCTGGAATAGGAAAGGGGACAGGGCGGGAGGGATGGGAAATGACGGAGAGAGAGGAAAGAGGAAGGAAAAAGATGGGAGAAAAGCAAATGGTGAAAAGAAAGAGACGAAAAGAAATAAAAGATGAAGAAGAGGAGTAGGAAACTGATAAAAAAAAAAGTAACAGAAACGAAAAATCTAAATGGGGAAAAAGGAAAAGACAAAGAATAAATGAGGAAAAGGAGAAAAGGAGAAAGAGACGGAAAGTAAATTGTGAAAAGGAAACGATTAAAAGAAGCAAATGGAGAACAGGATGAGTAGGAGGAGGAGAAGGAAGAGAAGGAAGAGGAGGAGGAGGGGAAAGGTTGAGAGGAAGAGAAAAGTAAAATGAATAAATGAAAGGACGAAAAGAAACAAAAGGAGAAGAAAAACGGGAGCAGGAAATGGGAAAACGAAGTGTGTGTGTATGTGTGTGTGTGTGTGTGTGTGTGTGTGTGTGTGTGTGTGTGTGTGTGTGTGTGTGTGTGCAGCAAGGGTGTGCCTGGCGGGTTGACGTTATCAGGAAGTGTCTTGGTTGAGAGGCGAGTGCTGCGTTCTGGAGATAACTTTGCTGTCAGCGCGCCTGTTTGCTGTCAGCCTTCCCTCCCTCTCCCTCCCTGCTCTTCCCTCCTCCCCTATTTTCCTTCCCTCCGACCCTTCCTTCGGTCTGTATTCCCTCCTCTCTCTCTCTCTCTCTCTCTCTCTCTCTCTCTCTCTCTCTCTCTCTCTCTCTCTCTCTCTCTCTCTCTCTCTCTCTCTCTCTCTCTCTCCTGCACCTACGTAACACTTTCTCACGCGGCCTCCTTCTCCTTCTCCTCCACCTCCTCCTCCTCCTCCTCCTCCTCCTCCTGCCACCCGATTACAAACATCCACTCTATAAATAAAATAAAAATGTGGTCACTTTACGTGTTTACACTACTCTCTGTGAAAAATCTACGTACGGTCTTGTTATTTCTATATTATAGTACATTTAACCATCTTTTCCCCTCTACAATGCATTCTATAATAATCTAATTTTTCTTTTACTTTCTACAACATAAATTACCTTCATTTTGCACTTCAATTGTGGTAAGTTTGTGAAATAACAAGCATTCACTCCTTACTTATTTTATTTATTTATTTTTTTTACTTTGGGTTACATTTTGTCAATTAGTTAATGAGTTAATGGGTCAGTTTGCATGTCAGTGATCAGTTAATGAACCAATTAGCTGGTGAGTTTGTTTTGTTAGTTGGTAGGTTTGTTAATCCGTTAGTCAGTTAGTCCCTCACTCACTCAGTTTTTCAGTCTGTCAGTCTGTAACTCATTCTAAGTCACTATATTTAATCCATCAGTCGGTCAGTCAGTCAGTCAGCCACTCACTCACTCACTCACTCACTCACTCTCTTCTTCAGTCACTCAGTCGCTCAATAAATCACAACCAATTAGTCACCTAGCCAGTCAGTCAATGAACCAGTAAGACTGCTTCCTTTCCCCTCCCCAGCACCCTTCAGGCACGTCACACTTCCTCAGTCAGCCCGTCCAGCCTCAGATGCACTTGTCACTCCGGGGATCAATCAAACACTGCATCGCTTCATCGGATCGCCGCGTCGTGTGCAGGAAAGCAGCTCGGGTCAGCCAACTCGTCACTCGGTTAAATGACTGACAGGAAGATTTTTGTCCTGTTCTGCTCTTTGTTTCCTCTTCCCTGATTCCTAGTCTCTGGTTTTTGTTCCCCGTTTTCTCTCCTCTTCTCTGTTTTCTATTTTCTGGTTTCTGTTCCCTGCTTTCTCTGCTCAGTGTTAATACCTCCTGTTTCTTGGTATCTGGTCTCTATTCCCTGTTCTCTATTCTCTCTGTTTTCTGTTCACTGGTCTCTGCTTCTTATTTCTTGCTTCTTGCTCTCTGCTTCCTGCTCTTTGCTCTCTATTTTCTAAGCTCTCTGTTTCCTGGTTTCTGCCCTCTGTTCTCTACTCTCTCTGCTCCTTGGTCTCTGCTTCCTACCTCCTCCTCTTTTCCCTGCTCCACACAGTCAAGAGTTTTAACAACAGAGTAACTCAAGCAATTTGTCACACGCGCAATCGTGATTCGCGTTCTAATTAATTTGAGTTACTTTTTTGTGATGTTTTAAGCTTCAGTGACTTGGTTAATTTTTTGTTTGAATTGAAGTTTATTATTTTGTCGTTGTACTCTGTGAATGTGTGTCGGTAGGTTTAATTTAATTTTATTTTTTTTATTTATTTATCTTAATTTATTATTTTTTTTATTTATTATTTTATTTATTTATTTATTTATTCATTTTTATTTATTTATTTATTTTATTTATTTTTTCTTTGTGTAAAGGAATTTTTCAAGGTATATATATTTTTTTTTTTTTTAGTTTGGAGCTTCACTGATACATTTTATTTACATGTTTTCAAATCGGATTTATTTGTTACTATTTTTGTGTGTTTGGATGAAAGACGCCGAGTTTTCATTTTTTTTTTTCTTTTTTTACTGTAATGTTAAACTTTTATTCTGCATTGAAATTTCCTTTTTTTTTCTTTTCTTTTTTTTTTTTCTTCTGGCGAAGTGTTATTTTTTTGTTCTTGTGTAGTAAAATGTTTGTTTAACTTTTTCTCTCGTGTACTGGAGTCTTCTTTACAGGCGTTACCTCGTGACGGAATGGCAGCAATTCGTATATTTTTTTCTGCCGTGGAATATCCTTCTTCTTCACTTATGGAATGTCGTAAAATGATTCTTTCCTCAGTGACGTACTACAAATTTCTATATAACTGTTTTCGTCCAACAGTGGAAAGTATACGTGTCTTTTTCTGTGATGTCTGTATATTTCTCCACCAAGGGTACGACAAAACAACTGTACAATCTGTATCTCTCTTCCAATATTCTTCGTTAACTGAAAAGATATTCTCCTAGCAGAGGAAAAGAAGTCGAGTCAGTATTCTTCAGAGAAAACGATGCGTCTCCTTTGCTAAACGAATCCCAATATTATTCCTTTGTTAACTGGAAAAGTATCCTGCTAGCAAAGATGAACTTTAGTTACGCTGGAAAATATTCTCCAAACAAAGGATATGAACTAGAGTCAGTATTCTTCAGACTCAGAGAGAAAACAAACATCTTTTGCTAAATGAAATGCAGTGTTCTTTTCTTAAATGGAGAGATACTCTGTAGGCAAAGAATATCAACTGGTCAGTTTTCTTCGGACACTAAAAATGACATGCCTCCTTTGCAACGGGAGAAGACAGAGAGTGAGATAGAATTGCGGTAGATTGCAAAGGATTGGAATCACGGATGGAGATGCAAGGGACAGAAACAACTGGAAGCGTTTCATGCTTGGCGCGAAAGGAAAACAAGAAGACATTTCCTCCACAAAGAGAAGAAACTAATGCCAGTATTCTTCAAATGGGAATCCATATGTGTTATTTTATCCCACTGGTGGACGTGAAGGGCGGCAGTCACTCCAACGTCACATTCGCGGAAGAAGACAGTGAATGGTAAAAAGAAAGCAGAGAAAACAGGCTCCTTGACCTTATGCCATAAATGCCATAAACATCCTGGCGTCCCTCATGGTGGGGATCTGCTTCAGGAATGATTATACAACAGTTCGTGGGAAAGATATTAAGTTTAGTCCATTCAGCCGCTTGACCGCCACCGCCACCACCACCACCACCATCACCACCACTGCAACCACCACCATCCCGCTACATTCATCATCGTCACCCCTCTAATTAAA